>NC_133131.1:149805131-150107527 GCF_048418815.1 Hemitrygon akajei
GTGACAATGTTTGGGATAAACCAGTAGTAGTAGTTAACAAGGCCAAAGTGTGAGCTGATTTGTGATACATTCTCTAGTTTGGATGCCTGTAACACTGCTTGAATCCTCTCTTGTGACTTGTGTCAGTCATGCTTGTTAATGACGTGTCCACGATGTGAGATTTCATTCTTTAAAAACTCTTTATGCGCAGCGCCTGGTACGTACTTTAACCGGGTTCTGGAGGTGTTCTTCATCACTTTTGCCAGTCGCGATGATGTCATCAAGGTAACATTGTGTTACTGGAATATCTTGGAGCACTTGGTCCATTGCTCTTTGCCAAATTGCCGGAGCTGATGCGACGTCAAAGGCGAGGCAAATATACTGGAACAGTCCTTTGTGAGTGTTGATTGTGAGCAACTTTCTGCTTGACTCCTCAGTCTTCATTTGCAGATGGACTTGTGACAAGTCAATCTTTGAAAGTTTCTTCCCATCTGCCAAAGATGCAAAAACTTCTTCTATTTGTGGCAGGGGATACTGCACAGTATGCAGCTCCAAGTTGATGCTCACCTTAAAATCCCCACATATGTGAATAGCTCCGGCCTTCACTTTCTTGATAACCGGGAAAATGGACATGGCCCAATTGCTCCTTTCAACCTTGGAGAGAATTCCAGATGCCTCCAAGCTCTGAAGTTCAGCATCCACTTTAGGATGTAATGTGTAAGGCACTGGATGTGCTTTATTGAATCTTGGTGTTGCTGATTCATCCAGTTCAATTCTGGCCTTCACGCTTTTGAGTTTACTAATCCTGTTCTCAAACACCTTCTCAACAGCATTAAAAGGCTGTGCCAGTCTCTGGTTAGTGCTAGCATTTGGGCTGCCATTGCCTGTTGATGTCACACTGAGTGCTTTGTTTGAGTGCCAGTCTCATTGGATATTTCTTAGCCATTCACATCTGAAAAGTGCTGGCCCTCCACTTTTCAAAACAGAGCTCTAACTGTTGTGTTTGGCCTCCATATATCAGATTTACCTTCAGTTTGCCTTTGGGAAACACCTTTTCACCTGTGTAATTTTAGCATCACTGAGGTCTTCTCGAATGGTATCTTATAAAACAGTCTGTTGTAATCAGTCTTTGGAATTATGGACAAAGCTGACCCTGTATCCAGCTCCATTCTCACTTTTACACCACACACATCTATTGTGATCCAAATGATTTTGTGACCTGCTTCAGTTATACTATACAGTTCCAGGCATGACAGTTCACCTTTGTCAGACTTTATGGTGTCTGATTCTGTTTTACATTCAGTAACTTTATGCATTTGCTTATTTTGTGTTTGAGACTTTTCACTCAGTTGTGCTTTTTGTCTGCCTCGCACACTCTATGTACTCTTGTCTGTGACACTTCCTGCAGACGTTTTCTTTGAAACAACAGTCATTTGAATCATGGGAGGGTTAACCTCATTGATAACATTTTTGTTTTTTTGCATCATTCAGGGACATTTTGTGGATTTCACATTCTAACCTACTTTTCTGTACTTCTGCTGCATCTTTTGCTGCGGTCTCCAACGATATTGCAATGGTCAATGCCCGTTCTAAGGTTAGGTCTTTTTCAGACAGTAGCCTCTTTTGAGTGTTTTCACAATGCATGCCACATATAAGCCTGCCCCTTAATTCATCAGACTGTCCATCTCTAAAGTCGCAGTACTGGGAAAGTTTGTGCAGTATTGCAATGTATTCAGAAAGGCTTTCATCCTTTGACTGGTTCCTTTAGTAAAATCTAAATCTCTCAGCTATTACCAGTGGTTAAGGCTCAAGTGATTTTGTAAAATTGTAACAATTTCATCGAACATTTTGCTTGCTAGCCTTTCAGGGGTTACGAGGTTGTGCAGGAGTCTATACGTCCTTGCATCCATTAAGCTGAGAAATGTCAGGGCTTTCTTTTGCCCCTCCATGTTGTTCGCATTACAATACAGTTCAACTCTCTCGATATGCGATTCCCAGCCTTCATTAGCACTATCAAATTCATCAACTTTCCCTACTGAAGCCATCGCCACGTTATTTTCACTTTAAACACAGCGCTTCTTTCACTGTTACTATGCACTGCACTCACATATTTGTTGACATCTGTGAGGCTGTGGCGACCCACTTCCCAGCGCACTCGAACCGGCTCACAAAGCGGCGCGCGCCGGCATTGAGGCCGGTCCCAAAAAGGGCGCCAAGCCTGCTTCACCAGCAAGGGGAAAAGCCCGCGCGCGGGACGGGACTGTGAATACGCGCCCCCTACAGCATTCCCGCCTGGGGAGGGCGGGAATGGGAAGGCTTTAAAGCGAGGCCGCGAAGTTTGAATACATCTCTTTTGCAACTGCAGCTCACCGACTACGTATCGTTATTTCAGCGCTGTGTGTAGCACACCGCTACAATTGGTGACCCCGACGGCCCAAACGATATTTGGACCAGAGGTAAACGACGCCGCATCTGTTCGTGCAGTTTTGTTAAAACTGCCAGGCTTCTGGACGCTGCAACCTCACCTATGGTTCCAGCAAGCAGAAGCCCAATTCCACGCTCGGCAGATAACCTCGGATGCCACATGTTACTACTACGTGGTGAGCTCCCTCGACCAGGAGACAGCCGCCCAGGTTGAGGAGTTCATATAGTCGCCCCCGGAGGATGGAAAAAGCCTTGCTCATAAGGACTTTCGGACTCTCACGGCACGAGCGAGCTGCCCGCTTACTGCACCTGGATGGTTTGGGAGACAGGCCGCCGTCGGCTTTGATGAACCAGATGCTGTCCCTGGCCGGAGGACACAAGCCCTGCCTCATGTTTGAGCAGGAGTTCCTAGAGCAGCTGCCCGTGGACATACGCCTGCTGCTGTCCGACGTGGATTTCAGCGACCCCCGGAAGGTGGCTGCCCAGGCAGACGTGCTGTGGAAAGCCAAGAAGGAGAGTGGGGCGTCCGTCGCACAGATCACCAGGCCACACTCCCAGCAGCTGACCAGACCAGGCCCGGCTGCAGAGCCCACTAGCCCCAGAGGGAGGGGTGAGGAGACCAACGAACAATGGTGCTTCTACCACCAGCGGGGGGGCGCAGAAGCCTGCCGCTGTAGCCCGCCCTGCAAGTTCCCGGGAAACACCAGGGCCAGCCGCCGCTGATGGCTATGGTGGCTGGCCATCGGGATAGCCTCCTGTATGTCTGGGACAAGCAGTTGGGACGCCGCTTTTTAGTTGACACCGGAGCCGAGATCAGCGTCTTACCTCCGAGGAGTTACGACATCCGCAACAGAGAACCGGGTCCCACGCTGAGGGCCATGAACGGCAGCACAGTAAGGACCTACGGCACCCATACGGTGTGGCTACAGTTCGGCTCCAGCCGGTTCACGTGGGACTTCACACTGGCTGCCGTAGACCAACCACTCCTGGGAGCGGATTTTTTGCGAGCTCACAGCCTACTGGTTGACCTGCAAGGGAAGAGACTGGTCCACGCCGAGACCTTTCAAACGTTCTCCCTGGGTGAAGCCCAGTTGTCGGCCCCACACCTAGACTCCATCATGCTGTCCGACAACGACTTCACCAGAGTCCTGGTGGACTTCCCATCGGTTCTGGCACCGCAGTTCACGGCAGCCATGCCCAGGCATGGAGTACAGCACCACATCCCGACCCAGGGACCACCACTCCACGCCCGTGCTCGAAGGCTTCCCCCGGACAAGCTCCGACTGGCGAAGGAGGAATTCAAGAGGATGGAGGAATTGGGGATCATACGGTGGTCCGACAGCCCATGGGCCTCCCCCCTGCACATGGTGCCCAAAGCAACAGGGGGCTGGAGACCATGCGGCGACTACTGCAGGCTGAACGAGGCTACCACACCGGACCGCTACCCTGTGCCGCACATTCAGGACTTTGCAGCAAACCTGCACGGCGCACGGATCTTCTCCAAGGTAGACCTCGTCCGGAGATAACATCAAATCCCAATGCATCCGGACGACGTTCCCAAAACGGCACTCATCACCCCTTTCGGCCTTTTTGAGTTCCTCCGCATGCCGTTCGGCCTAAAAAATGCCACACAGACGTTTCAGCGGTTAATGGACGCGATGGGACGCGACCTGGACTTCGCTTTCATCTATTTGGACGATATCCTCATAGCCAGCAGTAGTCGTCAGGAGCATCTGTCCCACCTCCGTCAACTCTACGACCGACTGAGTGAATATAGCCTGTGCTGCCTTTATGGCAGTTATTTAGTTTATAATATTTTCGCTTAGTAATTTGTTAGCATTTTTTAGTTAAAGTTAGGATTGTTTAAGTAAATTCATTTGTCTGTAATATATCGCGGCTGCGATGACGTCACATCCGGTTTTGCCGCGTCTTGTGGGAAAATATCGGTTTGGGATAAACGCAAGGGTGGGGGTTGCTCATATGTGGCGCCACAGTGCTAGTTAAGTTTCTATCTATGCACCAAAAACACAGTGAAAGCAACGCTGTAAGTCATTAGATAATCGATATGTTGAATTAAAATGTTAACGCCGATTCTGTTAAAAGTAACAACGGTCGATAAGGTTTATGTTTTCGTTAGTTAAAGAGTTGGGATAGTTTGTGTTGAAGTGTATTTAAAGCAGTCAATGGAGCAGGTAGATTCTGACTGTATGCTGCACTTTAATGTAATGTAGTTATTGTAGTTTTACCTTTGCAAGTATTCACGATATAAATGTGATATTTAGAAGGAAACAAACACTGTACCAATCTTGTATTGTTTTATCAACAGTTTTCACCATACGTTAATGTGAAGAGTGAACAGTAAATGGTTAATCTTACTGCGACCTTGTTTTCATTGACTACGGTTTATCTCGACGTTTAACTCGGCGTTACGTTACACCCGAGCGAGAACGTTACACAGCCTAACAATCAACCGGGCCAAATGCCAGTTCGGGCTCAACACCATCGACTTCCTGGGCCACAGGATTACTAAAGGCAGGGCAACCCCTCTGCCCGCCAAGGTAGACGCAGTCCGCCACTTCCCCCGACCCAACACAATCAAGGCCTGCAGGAGTTCGTGGGTATGGTGAATTTCTACCACCGCTTCCTCCCCTCAGCAGCCTGAATCATGTGCCCCCTGTTCGCCCTGATGTCGGGTAAGGGCAAGGACATTACCTGGGATGAAGAGTCCGCAACCGCTTTCATTAAAACCAAAGAAGCCTTGGCAAACGCCACGATGCTAGTGCACCCCAGAACGGACGTCCCTACCGCCCTCACAGTGGACTCATCTAACACGGCAGTCAGTGGAGTGCTGGAACAACTCATCAAGGGTCGCTGGCAACCCCTGGCGTTCTTCAGCAAACACCTACGATCACCCGAGCTCAAATACAGTGCTTTCGACCGGGAACTGTTGGCGCTATACCTGGCAATCCGGCATTTCAGGTACTTCTTAGAAGGTAGGCCCTTCACCGCGTTCACGGACCACAAACCGCTTACCTTTGCATTCACGAAAGCGTCCAACCCCGGTCGTCCCGCCAGCAGCGACATCTGTCCTACATCTCCGAATATATGATGGATGTCCGGCATGTCTTGGGGAAGGACAATGTCGTGGTGGATGCACTCTCCAGACCTAACATCCAAGCCCTGTCCCAGGGGGTAGACTATGAAGTGCTGGCAGAGGTGCAGCAGGCAGATGAGGAGATCCCTAGTTACAGAACCGCAGTCTCTGGTTTGCAGCTTCAGGACCACCCCGTAGGCCCAGGTGAGAGGACCCTACTCTGTGACGTAACCACTGGCCAGCCCCGTCCCGTCGTCCCGGCAGCCTGACGGCAGCGCATTTTCAACTCCATTCACAACTTAGCACACCCCTCCATCAGGACAACCATCCGGATGTTAGCCAACAGGTTCGATTGGCATGGACTCCGCAAGCAGGTCAGTGAATGGGCCACAACATGCATGCACTGCCAAACAGCCAAGGTGCAGCGGCACACCAAGGCCCCGCCGCAGCAGTTCCACCCCACCCACCGGCGTTTCGACCACATTCATGTGGATATCATGGGCCCCCTGCCAGTGTCGCAAGGAGCGCGGCACCTCCTGACTATCGTGGACCGGTTCACAAGATGGCCAGAGGCAGTCCCCCTCACCGACACCACCTCCGAATCTTGCGCCCGGGCACTGATTGCCACCTGGGTATCTCGCTTTGGTGTACCGACCCACATTACCTCCGGCAGAGGTGCCCAGTTCACCTCCAGCCTGTGGTCAGCGATGGCCAGCCTTTTGGGGATACAGCTGCACCACACAACTGCCTACCACCCGCAGTCGAACGGACTAGTGGAGCATTTCCACCGTCACCTGAAGTCGGCTCTCATGGCCCGCCTGAGAGGACCTAACTGGGTGGACGAGCTCCCCTGGGTCCTGCTCGGAATCTGCACGGCGCCCAAAGAAGATCTGCACACCTCGTCAGCCGAGTTGGTGTACGGCGCACCCCTGGTTGTCCCAGGAGAGTTCGTACCAGCCCCAAAGGGGCAAGAAGAAGAACCCGCAGCAGTCCTGGACAGACTACGTGAGAGGCTCAGTAACCTGGCCCCCATACACACTTCACAGCATGGGCAGCACCCAACCTGCGTACCCAAAGACCTGCAGAACTGTAAGTTTGTTTTTGTACGATGGGGCGGACATCGGGCACCGCTACAGCGGCCCTACGAGGGGCCGTTTACGGTGATCAGAAACAACTGGTCCACATTCGTGCTGGACATTGGGGGGAGAGAGGAAATATTCACGGTGGACCGACTCAAACCGGCCCATGTGGACTTGGCGCAGCCGGTCGAGATTCCGGCACCACGGTGCAGAGGCAGACCTCCCAAACAGAGACCGACCCAGACTGAGGACATTGGGGGGTGTATCGCCGGTTCTGGGGGATGTGGTTATGTGGCGACCCACTTCCCAGCTCACTCGAACCGGCTCACAAAGTGGCGCCCGCCGGCATTGAGGCCGGTCCCAAAAAGGGCGCCAGGCCTTCTTCACCAGCAAGGGGAAAAGCCTGTGCGCGGGACGGGACTGTGAATATGCGCCCCCTACAGCATTCCCGCCCGGGGAGGTTGGGAACAGGAAGGCTTTAAAACAAGGCCGCGAAGTTTGAATAAATCTCTTTTGCAACTGCAACTCACCGACTGCATGTCATTATTTCAGCGCTGTGTGTAGCACACCGCCAAAAGGCCTTCTCCATGCTATTTAACGCTTACTGTTTCATCCTGTAACTGTCGGTGCAGTTCGTGATATTTTCTGACATTCAGGTTCATCCTCCTCACCAATTTGTTTGTTATATTGATTAAATAAAAGAACACATAATGGAGATGGGTTTAACTGGTGTCTTCACATTGTTCTCTCACTCTCTCGCTGCAATGTGCATGCGTAGACAACAGCGCATACATAGGTGACAGATCAAAACATAGTGCTGGGGAGGGGTGGGGTGTCATTGCTCTAAAAGAAATAGATCCATACATTACACTAACCAAGATGAATTGCAGTTCTTGAAATGGAGCAGCTGATTTATTCATAGCGATTTCCCACAAGCCACTGTTTTCTTAATTAATTCCATACTGTCCTGGTGAGACAATATGTAGCACCAATTCAACCAAGAAGTTAACAACCAACACAACTTAAGGATAAGCTGCGGCAACACACAAGTTTCACCAGTTTCCATTGTAAACATAACATGCCCACAATATTCAGCAGAACAACACAAGCAACAACAACAGAAACAAACAAAACATGTCCCATTTTTCCCCCCCAACAACCCACTTACATACTGGCCTTCAACCCCGGGACAGTACACCACCAGGCCTCCAACCTACAGTTCCTAGTCCAGCCTCATGGATATTAGGCTTCTGGCTTCCAGACAGGCCATTCCAGGGATCTTAACCAACAGGCCTCAACTTCTGGATTTGCCAACTTTTGTATTTGAGCTTCAATCCAAGTCTCGCTGATCACAGGACTTTAAAATCTGGCCGCCAGCCTCAGGACTCACCAACCTTGGTGGCTGGAGGGGTTATACATGAACCAGATTTACGTATTGGCCTCTAATTCACCAACATTCCAACCCTGGAGCTTCAACATTGAGGCCTTAACTTCTGGACTTGTCAACTATGGCGTTTGATCTTCAGGCATTGACCCCTGGATTCACCGGTCATGGGGCTTTAAACTCTGGACTTGCATGGACCTCCAACCTTGGGATACAATGACCTGGTGAGGGTCACTGGCCCTCGTGCCTCACGCCAGAACGAACCTTCAATCCCAGGATGTGCTGACTTAGGGGCCATCGACCTCAGTCATTGACGACGGTGATCTTTGGTCTACGTCCTAGCACCTATCAAGTAAAATGGGAATGTCCATGGGTTGTATACAACCTCAGATCTATCAATATCTGACGTTAGAAATAGACTTGGGGAGTACGTCAGTGTCTACCATGTCCAGTGAAACAATAATGGAAAGAAAAATTGAAATCTAACTCACAAATATAGAAAACTGCGCTGTTAATGATTTTATAAGATGTGCTCTTTGAGCATTACTCCTTCTGGAAGTGCCAAATTGCAGGATTACTGGTTTAGTCCTTAAGCTGATTCTCCTAGCAGAGTGTAAAGGGTCTGTTGTCGGGTGTCAAGTTGTGCTTGCATGATGTAGCAGCAGATAGAGCATGGAGAAACAGAATATGCGTAATTAACTGCGTACTTGATAAACCTCATCTTAAATGTGGAATTGTTTAGGTTTGATTTGTGTCTAATAATATATTAATGTGGGAATAAAAAAGAACCGGATCTGATCACTTGGATAATAGGATAAACTTTGATTAAAACAAGAAGCAGACAAAATAAATCAGCCCCTGTCACTATTTATATTGGGGCTAAGCAATCTGAAAGTGGGAAGGTCTCTTTGATTAGTATCAGTACATGGGGAATACCTCTGAGATAGAAAGAAGCTGAATTTTAATTAAATCTCAAAGGTCACAGAAGAACAATTAGAATAATTTTGTCAAAGGAGTTTTAGTAGAACCTGACAAAAATGATCTAACTTGCCATGAAGGACAGAACACATAGGGGATTCTCTTGGGACAAGCCATTATAATTCTTCAGAACCAGGAAAGCAAATCACATCCTAAAGGCTGACAGAGGCAAGGCAGGAATCATCGCTAAGATGGCGGCATGTTCAATTGCAACGTCTTCTACGGGGTCAACCAAAGATGTTAATGTCTTTTTTAAATGTATTTTTTTAGGACTGCAAGACCTTTCCAGACATTAAGGACTTAAAGTGCTGCAGGTCTACCCCATCAGCAAGTTGCTCATTTGCGGAGAAGCTGAAGGAGCTGGACTTGGTGTGAAACAAGCTACTGCTTGTGTCAAAGAGGCGCTGGTGCACAAAGCTGGTGTGGAGTTTAACAGTGAGTGATCACCTCAGTTACTTTCCTTGTGATCGCAAGACTCTGTAGAACATTGTTAACGTGGAATTTTGCAAATCCGATTCACTGATTTATTGGTGGATGGCGGGAGAGCTGCTGGCTTTGGTTGTGGTGAAGACAGAGCCCCAATCCATGTTATTGCCTGTTTACAGCTGCCCAGGAGAAAAGTGTTTGAGTTGGTACACTCCACAGGAGGTAGTCTGGCACGGCATCCAAGTTGGAGTCGGTGTTGCCCCTCCAGCGTTCGCTCAGCAGAAGACAAGCCAGAAGGCCATAAGATATAGGAGCAGAATTAGGCCATTTGGCCGATTGAGTCTGCTCTGCCATTTCATCATGGCTAATCCATTTTTCCTCTCAGCCCCAATCTCCGGCCTTCTCCCTGTATGCCTTCATGCTCTAACAAATCAAGAATTTAACAACCTCTGCCTTAAATATACTCAGTGCCTTGGCCTCCACAGCCACCTGTAGCAACAAATTCCACAGATTCACCACTGTCTGGCTAAAGAAATTCCTGCTCATCACCGCTCAAAAAGGGCATCCCTCTATTCTGAGGTTTTGTCCTCTGGTCTTAGACCCCAGTCATTGGAAACATCCTCTCCACATCCACTTTATCGCTGCTGTTTAACATTGAAAAGGTTTCAATAAGGTCATCTCTCCTTCTTCTGAATTCCAGTAGAGACCCAGAGCCATCAACTGCTCCTCATATCCTTTCCATCCTGGAATCATTTTTGTGAACTTTCTTTGAAACCTCTCCAAAGTGAGATAAGGGGCCCAAAATTGTTCACAATACTCCATGTGAGGAATTACCAGTGCCTTATAAAGCCTCAACATTACATCTTTGCAGTTATATTCTAGTCTTCTTGAAATGAACATTGCATTTTCCTTCCTTACCACCAACCCAACCTACAAATTAACCTTTAGAAAATCCTGCAGCAGGACTCACAAGTCCCTTTGTAGCTCAAATTTTTGAATTTTCTCTCCATTTAGAAAAAAGTCTATACTTTTACTTCTTCCACCAAAGTGCATGATCATGCACTTTTTGACACTATATTCTATCTGCCACTTCTTCGCTGATTCTCCTAATCAGTTCAAGTCTTTCTGTAGCCTCTCTGCTTCCTCAGAACTACCAACCTCAGTATTGTCCACAAAGCCATTAATTCCATCATTCAAAATCATTGACATGTAATGTAAAAAGAAGCAGTCCCACTACAGAGCCCCATAGAATACCAACAGCCATGTGTATTCAACTACAGATTTCTGCAACATTCATGGACTCAGTCTTGGAATATGCTTTTCTGTGTGACTGTATTTCATTGATTTCTTATATGCGTTATATGTGCCTTGTGCTCTGTGTGAGTGTTGTTGCTGTGTAATGCACCTTGGCTCTAAGTATCACTCTTTTGCTGGGCTATATTCATGTATGGTTGAATGACAATTCAATAAGCCTCTTCAGAAGAACAGCGAATGCAAGTAGCAGTAAAATGTAAAAAAAAACTGCATTTATATTGCATCATTAAATGCATAGGATGAGTCTAATTGTTTCCCAACCAGAATTTTTAATCAGCTGTGGTTGGGCTTTGACATACTGGCTAATACCTGTGATGCCAAGTCAGAACTGCTAGCATTCTTCCATTTAAGGTGCAGTAAATTCTTGACTTCCGTGCATGTAGTGCCAAACAAGGGTGTCAGACATTTCCTAATAGACTTGAAAGGCTACTGTGGTAAACTATGTATACCTGTCTGGACACGCCCCTCTGCTGACTGCTCCTGTGGCTCCTCCCACAGACCCTGGTATAAAGGCGATTGGGGCACTGCTCCCTCCCTCAGTCTCCAAGATGTCATGCTCCCTTTTGCTGTTAATAAAAGCCTATCGTTCACTTCCAGTCGCCGAGAGTTATGAATGGTGCATCAGCTACATTCATCAATTTGCTCATGAAATCTCCATGTGATATATGCCCCAGATTCTCAACCAGTTCAGACCACATTCTGAATCTATTATGCCTTTGATTTCAAGGGATTGTAAAGAGTTAGGAGACAAAGACAGCCATTTTAATAATTTTGATGTATTTTAAGTTTTTTAATTATTCATGCTTGTTTTAAATAACTTCATTAAACTGTTAAATAGCTTTATTTTTCTAAATGATTTCAGTTTAACATTTATTACTTACCACAAAATGTCAGAGAAATTTAAAAATCAATTAAATATCAAGTACTATCCACAGTCAGAAGCTGTCAGGAATATTGTGGTAGTGGAGTCTACTCTCTTTTCTGCTAATGGTTCTGATATCATTCAGACCACTCCACTAGGCCAGAGGATGCATTGAAATTTCAGGACTTTGACTACATAAATACAGGTGCTGGGGGGAAAAAGGCCAAAAATTTTGGGAGGGGTTTCAGCAGCCAGCTTGTAAACAGCAAAGCTCCAATCTGCAATGACCTCCCTCACAGATTCTATTCAGCAGAGAGTTTTCACAACATTATACATTATGTTAGAAGCTGGTGTCAGGAACAAAACTGGCAAGACTGCCAAATTCCAACGATCACCATCAAGAGCTTTCATTAATTGCAACCATTCATAGGCACGTGAGGATACTTTAAAGTTAAACTGGTCTTTCTGAACACAAATCAGCATAAAATATTCAACTATTTTTAATTTACTATAATAAACTACCGTATAAACAAAACCTCAATGTAATTTGCAAAGCTATATAGAACAAAAGCATAATTAGTCCATATAATCCACATTGCCTGCTTCAAACAACCTGATTTGGCTCTTCCTCTGTATCCCAGTAATTTTGCTTCTTTAGATCATTATCCAGTCCCATTTGGAAGGCTAACATTAGATCTGTACTCATCATCCCCTCAGTAATCATTTCGAAACCCAAACTCGCATATGTATTGACACTTTCCTGTTATTTCTGAGCCATGGATTGATAAAGGACTGAAAGACCTTCCAGCTCACCATGCTCGCAGTGTTGATGAAACTCCCATCTCTTTTAATTTTATTGCCAGCTCTTGGGTCATAGCCTCTTATACTTTGACAATTCACTGCTTGCCTAGTCACTTAATTGCTGTGAGAGGACCTTCCTCCACCATCTTCTCAGACCTGTTCCAGATCAATGTCCTCTGGGTGAATAGACACTTCATCAGATCTCCTCTGAATTTCCTTCTTTGTATTCCAGACAAATGCCCTTTGCTTTTTTCACCTGATGTAACGGGAAAAGTTGTTATATTACCTACTTGATAACTCTATGCTTTAATCAGCTCCTCCTCAGCCTCCTCTATTCCAGAGAAAATAAGTCTTATCCAGTATCTCCTCATAGCAAAGAAATTCTATCCAATACACATTCTGGTCAAAATGCTTTGCATCTCTCTGGCACAGTTACATCACTATATTGTTCCTTCACCAATCACATGAAATAAATATGCTCCTTTACAGGCACTTCACATTGAAAATAAACCTAACTGTTCACATCTGTTTTATCGTTTCATGTCTTAAATAAAGGAACTCACATAAATCCCTCAAAGTCATTTCTACCCTTTCCCCCAAGGAAGACAACTTGCAACTTCTCTAATGTATCCCTGAAAATTAACACCAGAAGTTCAACCTCCAGGGACAATGCAATGGCTGAGCAGCCTTTACCACCCTATCTTATAAGGGAGACATAACCCAATTTTAACCACTTGGTGGATGATTATCCAAATTGTCGCTTAGAAGGAAGTGCTGATTGGGATTTACAGGACTGAATGCCCCTATTTTCTCTCCATCAGTGACCGGATAATTGGATAATTCAGTTTCCAATTTTCTGATTGGTCCTCCATTTTAGCCTGGCATCTCACCATATGTGATTAATTACGAAAGCCGGGTCTTTCCTTCAAAGCACCATACAAGATTCAATATTCATCCTTATAAACTCCATTATTGGATAGGGAGCTGAAGGTCATTGGCTTGTGTGTGATTGAAATGGAGTAAATACCGAGACTGTTCTTTACCAAAGTGGGATCTATGCGTAAAATTCAGCCATGGCTGGCTCAAGATGATGCCCTAGTCTTGAGTTTGCAGTATTCTAAGACAAAGACAAGGCAGGTTCAATCTGGACCAACAGCAAAGCAAAACTTCCTCTTCATCTTTACTATTTTTTATTTTAAATCCTATTTATCTACAGTATGAACTAGTATTTTTGTCAGTGTTTACAGTCCAGCATTGAATAAATGATAGACCAACACTCAGATCTATTCATGGATGTATATTTTCTCTTATGTTGGATTCTGGGTGATATTTAGAAAGCGGTAATAATCCCCTCCAGGAACTTAATATACTGTAAGATCATTGCCTTCTGTTTGCCAGGGATCAGGTGTTACATTCTGTGAGTATTCCACGAGTAAATAGCAGGAACTTTATCAGCTTAACTGAATTTTGTTTATTATGCAATCTTTCAAAGCCACTGGGCACCTGTCATTTTCATAAAGGTTAAATTTGAAACTTTCACTCAACTTGTGCAAGGGTCAGACATTCCACATAGGAAGCACTATGAGAAGTCTAGAATCTGACATCTGCTGAGGTAAACTCAGTATTTAGAGTCATAAAGTCATAGAAATGTGCAGTACAGAAACAGGCCCTTTGGCCCATCTAGTCTATGCCAAACTATTTAACATGGCCATGCACTAATGTGCAAGAAGAAATATAACCAAAAAAAAAATGGCTGCAAAATTATTTCATTAAAATCAGCAATGAACTTGCTCAGCTGGAAGTTGGATTTCACAGTGTACCTTTTTAACTGGAAATCTGAGAGTTTACATGCAACTCAGTGGACCTCAGATAAGTGATGTGACTTCCAGCAATGCACATGGCATTTTCTGTGGCCCACTCCAATCTCAGTTCTCCAATGCCAAAGCAGGGTTTCAGGGCAGCTAGGAGGCCTGCTTGTGAGCAATATAAATGGTACCGCCTCAAAGCTGGTGATGGGAGCCAAACTCTGGCATTCCCTAACTCTCCAGTGGAGTCTTACTCTCCAGAGGAACCACTCTACCACAAACATTCCAACGGACCTATTGGATGCTTGACCTACTGACCACTTTGACCAACCTGTAGACTTGACACAACCTTCCCACCAGCTGCTGAAGGAAGGTCAAGACTTCCAGCCTTCCAAAGTTGACAATAAGTGACTGCCCTAATTGCCAGCTTTCATTCTTCACAACTTGTAATTCAATACTCATTCCACAGGGGCCATTGACATCACCTGACAACCAAGTTTGTCCTTTCTCTGTCCTATTACCATTCTCTTATCCAACCTGCAAGAGCGCACCTGGTTGAAGAAACTACATTCTTCTCCCACCATTGATATCCAGCAGCCTAACTTTGTGCTGGATCGTATAGCCCGATGAGCCCTGTTGTCCAAAGCTCTCCTCCAGCTCGGGGTCTCCCTCTTTCCTTAATCCCTGGAACCATCCCTAATTCCCAGGCTTATGTAGAACATAGAAATCTACAACACATTACAGGCCCTTCGGCCCACAATATTGTGCTGACCATGTATCTACACTGGAACCTGCCTAGAATTACCCTACCACATAGCCCTCTATTTATCTAAGCTCCATGTACCTATCTAAGAGTCTCTTAAAAGACCCATTGTATCTGCCTCCACCACCATCGCTGGCAGTGCAATCTACACACCCACCACTCTCTGTGTGAAAAACTTACCTTGGCATTCCCTCTGTACCTACTTCCAAGCATCTTAAAGCTGTGCCCTCTCATGTTAGCCATTTCAGCCCTGGGTAAAAGCCTCTGGCTATCCACAATATCAATGCCTTTCATCACCTTATACACCTCTATCAGGTCACCTCTCATCCTCCGTCTCTCCAAGGAGAAAAGGCCAAGCCTTACCTGCTCTTTGCCAAGAGCTTTGCAATGACAAGCCATGTAAAGGGAAGGCACCAAGTATTCCAGGTCTTATCGGTAGCAAATGATTGCCCGGAGCTTCAAGAGGCTGGACAACCTAATCACATTGGAATCCTTTACAGAATAAGGGTTCAATAAGGTGTGGTGCACCTGATGGCTATTTAAAGATTAAAGCTTAGCTTTATTTATCATATCTGCATCAAAACATACTGTGAAATGTGTCATATATGTCAAATCAAATCAACAAGGATTGTGCTGAGCGGCCTGCAGGTGCCGTCACACCTCTGGCACCAATTTAGCGTGCCCAGAACTTAATAACCTGAACTGTATTGTATGTCATTGGAATGTGGGGGGAGTCCAGAGGAAAGCCACAGTGAGAACATAGAACATCGCAGGGGTCGAACCCTGATCTAACTGTGGGCACTGTAAAGCGTAACACTGACCATTGCACCACCATGCTGATACATAACAAGCTGGCATCACTCAGTCTCACTTTCATCCACCAGCTCACAAATAGTAGATTTGCTGCATTTACTTTCTTAACTCATTATGGTTGGAAGGAAGTCACACCTTTCAAATTATTCCAAAACCATAGAACTCTTATGCCTGATTTTCAACACCCGTTTTACAATTAGTTTCAGTAAAATGACATTTATGTCAATAAATTAGATCACCTTCTTATCCTTCACCTGTAACTAACTCTCAGTGCTACAGACCCAACAAATCTAGTCCATGCTAAACTGATTTCTAGCTACTCTTCTTAACGCGCACCTGAAACATAGTCCTCCATATCCCTCATATACATGCACTTATCAAAACTTGTCTTAAATTTTGCAATTGAACCACAAACACAATTTCTGCTGTTAGCTTCTTCCATACTTACACCATCCTCTGAGTGAAGATGTTCCCTAGCAAGTTCCTCTTAAATATTTCTTTCACCTTTAACATATGTAGTCTGACCTAATCTCAGTACAAAAAGCCTACTTTCATTTACCCCTTATAACTTTATATACATCTGTCCAATCTCCCCTCTTTTTCCTATGCCACAGACAGCAAAGTCCTAACCTATTCAACTTTTCTCTATAACGCAGATCTCACATTCCAGCAACATCCTTGTAAAATTTCTGTGCAGTCTTTCAATCTTGTATCTTTCCTGTAGATCGGTGACCAGACCTGCACACTATATCCAAATATGGTCTCAACAATGTCTTATACAACAACATAACATCTCAACTGCTTTACTCAGTACTCTGATTTATGAACAGCACTTTTTATGACTCTATCAACCTGTGACATCACTTTCAAAGAATTATGGATCTACATTCCCAGATCCTTCTGTTCTGCTGCACTCCCCAGTTCCTGAACATTCACTGTGTAAGTTCTAGGCTGATTTGTCCACCCAAAGTCCATCTTACACTTGTCTGTATTAAATCCTACACAGAAATAGCTGAAATACAATAAAGTTAATGTTCTGGAGTGATCAAGTCAGAGTCCAGACCTCAATCCAATTGAGAATTTGTGGATCGACTTGCAACAGTCTGTTCAATCATGATCCCCATGCAATCTAACAGAGCTTGAGCAGTTTTGTGAAGAAGAATGGGGAAATGTTGCAGTGTCCAGATGTGCAAAGCTGACAGAGACCGATCCACACAGACACAAGGCTATAATTATTGCCAAAGGTATATCTACTAAATACTGACATGAAAGAGTCTTTTTCTGTTGATCAGTGTTAAAAAAGCCAAATTAAATCAATGTTATAAAATATAAAAATGTCCAGTGGGGGTGAATACTTTTTACAGGCATTCCAAAGTGGGTGCTGTTAGGTTCTTTATTAGTAAGGGGGTCAACGTTTAAAGGAAGAGGGATAATAAATCAGTTATTAAAAACTGGAGAAGCAGACATGATGGGCTGCATGCTCTAATTCTGCTCTTCTGTGTTGTCGTCTCAGAGCTATAGAATATGATAGCTTAGAAACAAGCCTTTCATCGAGTCCATGTTGAAAAATTCATCTGCCTGGTGCCATTGACCTGACTCCAGACCATAGCCCTCCTTACTCACCCGTCCAGGTACATTTCCAAATTTTTTTTAATGTTGAAATTGAACCTGTATTCACCACTTCCACTGGCAGCTCATTCCACGCTCTCATCACCCTCTGAGTGAAATTCTCCCTTTTCCCTTAAGCATTTCACCTTTCTTCCTTAACTTATGACCTTAAAGCTGTGCCCTCTCATGCTAGCCATTTCAGCCCTGGGAAAAAGCCTCTGACTATCCACACGATCAATGCCTCTCATCATCTTATACACCTCTATCAGGTCACCGCTCATCCTCCGTCGCTCCAAGGAGAAAAGGCCGAGTTCACTCAACCTGTTTTCATAAGGCATTCTCCCCAATCCAGGCAACATCCTTGTAAATCTCCTCTGCACCCTTTCTACAGTTTCCACATGTGCAAAGAAAAAACAAACTGTGCAAATACAAAATGAAAGAGCAAAAAGAAATAATATTAATAAATAAATAGGCAATATATATCAAGAGCATGAGATGAAGACTCATTGAAAATGAGTTCATTTTAGTGGGAACAGTTCAGTGTTGGGGTGAGTGAAGTTAAATGAAGTTATCCCCTCTGGTTCAAGAACCTAATGGCTGAGGTTAATAACTGTTCCTGAACCTGCTGGTGTGAGTCCTGAGACTCCTGTACCTTCTTCCTGATGGCAGCTTTGAGAAGACAGCATAGCCTGGGTGGTGGGGGTCCTTGATGATGATCTCACTGACATCTTCAACAACTCCCTGAGCAGTGCCATCGTTTCAATGTGCATCAAGGCTGCCACCATCGTGCCCGTGCCGATAAAGTCTTCAGTGACCTGCCTCAATGACTACACTCACATGTGAATTGTACTCACATCCATCATCATGAAGTGTTTCGAGAAGCTCATCATGAGGCATATCAAGACCCTGCTGCCCCCACCTCACTGGACCCCCTGGAGTTCGTGTACCATCCTAACCATTCAACAGACGACACCATTGCTATCACCCTCCACCTGGCCCTAACCCACCTGGACAAAAAAGACACGTATGTTCAAATGCTATTCATAGACTTCAGTTCAGCATTCAACACAATCATCCCTCAGAAGCTGAGCCTACTGGGCCTGAACACCTCTCTCTGCAACTGGATCCTAGACTTCCTGACTGGGAGACCTCAGTCAGTCCGGATCGGGAGCAGCATCTCCAAACCATCACACTGAGCACGGGGCCCCCCAGGGCTGTGTGCTCAGTCCACTGCTGTTCACTCCGCTGACCCACAACCGTGCTGCAACACACAGCTCAAACCACATCATCAAGTTCGCCAATGACACGACCGTGGTGGGTCTCATCAGCAAGAACGACGAGTCGGCTTACAGAGAGGAGGTGCAGCGGCTAACAGACTGGTACAGAGCCAACAACCTATCTCTGAATGTGAACAAAACAAAAGAGATGGTTGTTGACTTCAGGAGGGCAAGGAGCGACCACTGTCCACTGAACATTGACGGCTCCTCTGCAGAGATCGTTAAGAGCACCAAATTTCTTGGTGTTCACCTGGCAGAGAATCTCACCTGGTCCCTCAACACCAGCTCCATAGCAAAGAAAGCGCAGCAGTGTCTCTACTTTCTGCGAAGGCTGAGAAAAATCCATCTCCCACCCCCCATCCTCACCACATTCTACAGGGGTTGTATTGAGAGCATCCTGAGCAGCTGCATCACTGCCTGGTTCGGAAATTGCATCATCTCAGATCGCAAGACCCTGCAGTGGATAGTGAGGTCAGCTGAGAAGATCATCGGGGTCTCTCTTCCTGCCATCATGGACACTTACACTACACACTGCATTCGCAAAGCAAACAGCATTATGAAGGACCCCACACACCCCTCATACAAACTCTTCTCCCTCTTGCCATCTGGGAAAAGGCACTAAAGCATTCAGGCTTCACGACCAGACTATGTAACAGTTTCTTCCCCTAAGCCATCAGACTCCTCAATACCCAGAGCCTGGACTGACACCAACTGACTGCCCTCTACTGTGCCTATTGTCTTGTTTATTATTTATTGTAATGCCTGCACTGTTTTGTGCACTTCATGCAGTCCTGGGTAGGTCTGTAGTCTAGTGTAGGTTTTTTTTTTCTGTGTTGTTTTTATGGAGTTCAGTGTAGTTTTTGTACTGTTTCATGTAACACCATGGTCTGAAAAACATCTCATTTTTACTGTGTACTGTGCCAGCAGTTATGGTCGAAATGACAATAAAAGGTGACTTGACTTGACTTGAATGATGGATGCTGCTTCCCTGCAACAGCACTCCCTGTATTTGTGCTCAGTGGTGGGGAGGACTGAGCCACCCACTATTTTTTGGGGGCTTTTTCGGACAAGGGCATGGTGCTTCCATAACAGGCTGTGGCGCAACCACTCAGTATACTCTCTGTCACCTGTCTATAGAACTTCGTCAAACTTTTAGATGACATGCTAAAACTTTGCAAACTTCTCTTAAAGTAGAGGTGCTGCTGTGCTTTCTTTGTAATGGTATATGTGCTGGACCCAGGGCAGATCCTCTGAAATGATGCCACGGAATTTGAAGTTGCTGACCTCTTCCACCTCTGATCCCTGACGAGAACTGGGTTATTGGCATCTGGTTTTGTCCTCCTGAAGTCAATAATCATCTCCTTGGTCTTGCTGGCATTGAGTGAGATGTTGCTGTGGCATCACTGAGCCAGATTTTCAGTCTCCCTCCGATATGCTGATTCATCACCACCTTTGATTTGGGCAGGGACAGAGGTGTCATCATCAAACTTAAATATGGCATTGTAGCTGTGCTTAGCCTCACAATAATAAGAATAAAGTCAGTAGAGCAGGGGGCTAAGCACACAGCCTTGAGTGCACATGTGCTGATGGAGATTATGGAGGAGATATTGTTGACAATCTGAACTGACTGGGGCCTGCAAATGAGGAAATTGAGGATCTAATTGTACAAGGAGATAGAGCCACAGAACATTACAACACAGAAACAGGCCCTTCAGCCCTTCTTGTCTGTGCTGAACCATTTGTCTGCCTAGTCCCACTGACTTGCACCCGGCCCATATCCCTCCATACACCTCTCATCCATGTACCTGTCCAAGTTTTTCTTAAATGTTAAAAGTGAGCCCGCATTTACCACTTCATCTGGCAGCTCATTCCACTCTCTGTATGAAGAAGCCCCACCCAATGTTCTCTTTAAACTTCTCCCCCTTCACCCTTCACCTATGTCCTCTGTTTTTTTTCCCCCTAGCCTCAGTGGAAAAAGCCTGCTTGCATTCACTCTAATTATACCCATCATAATTTTATATACCTCTATCAAATCTCCCCTCATTCTTCTACGCTCCAGGGAATAAAGTCCTAACATATTCAACCTTTCTCTGTAATTCAGTTTCTCAAGTCCCGGCAACATCCTTGTAAACCTTCTCTGCATTCTTTCAACCTTATTAATATCCTTCCTGTAATTTGGTGACCAAAACTGCTCACAATACTCCAAATTCGGCCTCACCAATGGTTTCTTATACGACCTCACGAAAACATCCCAACTCTTATACTCAATATTTTGATTTATAAAGGCCAATGTACCAAAAGCTCTCTTTACAACCCTATCTACCTGTGACACCACTTTTAGGAAATTATGTATCTGTATTCCTAGATCCCTCTGTTCCACTGCACTCCTCTGTGTCCTACCATTTACCTTGTATGTTCTACCTTGATTTTTCCTTCCAAAGTGCAATACCTCACACTTGTCTGCATTAAGATCCATTTGCCATTTTCAGCCCATTTTTCCAGCTGGACCAAATCCCTCTGCGAGCTTTGAAAACCTTTCTCACTGTCCACTACACCTCCAATCTTTGTATCATCAGCAAATTTTCTGATCCAATTTACCACATTAATCTTGAAGTCTAGAGTACTGGAAGACCATTGATTAGATTAGAGGGGATGATAGTATTGAATGCCAAGCTGTTGTCAATGAAGAGCATTCCTGATGTATGCATTTTCAATGTCCAGATGTTCTAGGATTGAGTGAAGACCCAATGAAATGGCATCTGCTGTTGACCTGTTGTGATAGTAGGCAACTCGGAGTGGATCCAAAGTCACTTCTCAGGCAGGACAATATTTTTCAAAGTTCAGATATATTATCAAAGCATGCATATCATATGCAACCCTAAGGATTGTGTCCTTGAAAGCAAAGAAACACAATTGAATTCACTGAAAAAGGCAATCAACAAGACTGCCGCATATCCAGTTTGCAAAAGCAGACAAATCACGCAAAAAGTGACCAAAAGCACATGGAATGTGAACAGCGGTGTACGCACAAGTGTGGCCACAGCTGCAGAGAGCCCGTTCAACACTGACACAAGGGGAGCCCATCCAGGAGCCCCATGGCTTCAGGGAAACAACTGCTCCTGAAGCTGGGGCATGTGACCCAAGCCTCCTGCACCTCCTGCCAGATGGTAGTAGCAAGAAGAGACCTGTCAAATGCAAGCAGACTGAGCTGTTCATTGTCCACCCTCATCCACTTTTAATCTTTCCTGCACTTCAATCGGTGCAGACTAATGCAGTTGACCACAGTAGAATCTCAGGCGGTGACAAAAGGGCGTACAGCAGTAAGATATGCCAACTAGTGGAGTGGTGCTGCAGCAACAACCTGACACTCAACATCATTAAGATGAAAGAGTTGATTGTGGACTTCAGGAAGGGTAAGACAAAGGATCACATGCCAATCCTCACAGAGGGATCAGAAGTGGAGAGAGTGAGCAGCTTCAAATTCCTTGGTATCAAGATCTCCGAGGATCTAACCTGGTCCCAACATATCGATGTAGTTATAAGGAAGGCAAGACAGCGGCTATACTTTATTAGGAGTTTGAAGAGATTTGGCATGTCAACAAATACATTCAAAAACTTCTATAGTTGTACCATGGAGAGCATTCTGACAGGCTACATCATTGTCTGGTATGGAGGGACTACTGCACAGGACCGAAAGAAGCTGCAGAAGGTTGTAAATCTAGTCAGCTCCATTTTAGGCACTAACCTACAAAGTACTCAGGACACCTTCTGGGAGCAGTGCCTTAGAAAGGCAGCGTCCATTATTAAGGATGTCCAGAATCCAGGGCATGCCCTTTTCTCACTGTTACCATCAGGTAGGAGGTACAGAAGCCTGAAGGCACACACTCAGCAATTCAGGAAAAGCTTCTTCCCCTCTGTCATCCGATTCCAGAATGGACTTTGAAGCTTTGGACACTACCTCACTTTTTTTAATATACAGTATTTCTGTTTTTGCACATTTTTAAATCTATTCAATAAACGTAATTGGTTTACTTCTTTATTTATTATTATGTTTTATTTTATTTATCTTTTTTTTCCTCTGCTGGATTATGTATTGCATTGAACTGCTGCTGCTAAGTTAACAAATTTCACGTCACATGCCGGTGATAATAAACCTGATTCTGATTCTGAAGCTCATCTTCCACTATCAGGCCTCAACACTGTGTCCACTCCAATGCAATGGCGACCCGGACCATACCTGCACTCTCGCAAGTCTAGTTCACCAAATCCCCCAGGAGATCACAAAAGTGCCAGATCATTTCAAGAAGTTTCATCACCAACCTGTGAAACTACTTGTTCATATTTGATGTGAGTTCTACTGGACAATAGTCATTGAGGCAGGTTGCCACGTTCTGCTTAGGCACCGGTACAATTGAGGCTTGTTTGGAGCAGGTGGGTACCTCAGATCGCCAAAGTGAGAGGTTAAAGATAACCAAAAACACTCTGGCCAGTTGAGCAGCACAGGTCTTTTGTACTCGGCCAGGTACCCTTTCTGGGCCGGATGCTTTCTGTGGATTCACCCCCAAAGGATGCTCTCACATCGGCCTCAGAGACAGAAATCACAGAGTCATCGAGGGCTAAGGGAGCTCGAGATGATGCCTCCATGTTTTGATGGTCCGAACAAACAGAAAAGGTGCTGGGCTCATCTGGGAAGGAAGCCTTTTGTCACCCTTGTCAGTTGGTTTCACTTTATAGAAGCTGATTGTGTTCACGCCCTGACACAACTCTTGAGCATCCTTCAGTGATTCCAGTTTGGTCCAGAATTGCCACTTCACGTATGAGATGGCTTCCCAGGGATCGTACCTGTTGTATTTAACTTCATTCTTAAGATTAGCTTTATTTGTCACATGTATGGTACATCGAAACATACAGTGAAATGGCCGTTTTGCATCTATGACCGACAACGGGGATTGTGCTGGAAACATCCAGCTACGGTCAGCACACTTTGCTGTCAGACTTTTTCAAGTATCCCTTGATGCATTGATATTCTTCAGGCATAATATTCCAAAAACACAGTGGCAGTAGTGCAAGAAGAAGTGGTTGAGGCAAGTACAATAACAACATTTAAAAGGCACTTGGAAAGGTAAATAGGTTGGGAAGGTTTAGCGCAAAATGGGTCAAACACAAAAAATAAGACTAGTTCAGATGGCCATCATGGACCGCATGGATGAATTGGACCAAAGGCCTGCTTTCCATGCTATATAAATGTTACTCTATAACACAGAACAGAGAATAGTACAGTAAAGGAACACCGCCTTCAGCCCACGATATCTTTGCCAACCATGAGCACCAATTAATCTAATTCCATCTTCTTGTATGTGGTCTATATGCCCGTATTCTCTGCCAATACACAGGCCTGTCTAAATGCCTCGTAAACATTGCTACCATGTGTACTTCTACCACTTCCCTCCACACTGCATTCCAGACACTTATCATTCTGTTTCACATAAACTTGTCTTAAACATCTTCTTCTTTTCCCCTCTCACCCTGAACCTCTGACTTCTGGCATTTCCTCCCTGGGGAAAAAACTTCCTATCTGTCTATGTCTCTCATACTTTTATATGTATCTATCTCTAATATTGGGGTGCATGGGAGGTGTAGCACCTCTAGATGGGGGGCTTGTCGCACTCTTTGGAGAGGCTCGTCATCTATTGGTCTCCACCAACGCCCAGCTCTCATCTGTGGCTCCTCGTAGCTGTTTGCATGTGACAGCAGCCACACCCCGGGCAACGGCTTTGACAGGCCGGCTAAACCAGGTGAGGGTAGCCAATGAGTCTGAAACCTTTGGTGAGATAGGAATTTGCTCATCCCAGCATGCGAACACTGCTTTGGTGGATGAGGCGGAGGAAACCCCTGGGGTTCAATGGCTGAGAAGGCGTTGCAGCAGTGCATTGTGGAGTGAGTAGGGCATGGCAGAACACTTAAGAAGACGCGGACATCCAATGCAGCCAAGGTAACGATTCTTCGTGCCACTGGATCCTGACCTGAGGCCAAGAGAGTGGGATCGTCTCTATGCAAGGCTTTTCCACTTTAATATCTTTCACGCACTGGTTACATTGAGGAGGTTCCCGAGTTCAATCCAGTGACAGACCGCCCCCGAGCATGCTCTCCATCCATGCCAGATTGATGCGAAGCTTGCAACTCGGCCTCGTAAAAAGAAAGAAAAAACACTGCCACCCTGCACGATGTAGTCTTCCTCACGAGAGACAACCATTATCTCTGATATTCCAGAAGATAAAAAACAATCCAAGTTTGTCCAACCACTTCTTATAGCCAATACTTTCCAATCCAGACAACATTCTGATGAACCTCTTCAACACCATCTCCAAAACCTCCTTATCTTTCCCGACAAGCAGCAAGCAGCGCTATCAAAGCACACACTACTTATCCAAATGAAAAACGTAAAAACAGATGTTGGCATTCAAAATGCTCTGAGTCCATTGAGTTAATGGGCAAGGCAGATGGAGCTTCATGTAGATAAATGTAAGGTTATTCACTGGAACAAGAAACATGAAAGGTGTACACAAAGAGTCTGTGTGTATAATCAAAGATGGAAAGGCAAAGTGGTTATTAGCCATTGATTGGAAGTGTCTGTTCAGTGTGAAATAACCATCAGCAAAGGTGGCTGTATACCTGGCATTGAAATAAAAGTTTAAGAAGTTATTTTACTTGCTTCTTAGTTATTAGTGTTCCACATTCAGAATCTTACGTCATATTTTCACTTTCTACTTTCCAAAGCACATTAGAGGGAGTTCAGCACAGTGTGGTGTTGGGCAAGCTTGATGGATCAATGAGGTTTCTGTGATCCATTGTAAACTCTAAAATTGTAGGTCCCGTCTTGGTAATTAAACACACAAATAGCTGCGTGTGCAATTAAACAGGGTCATAGTTGTTCATTTCTCACCTTGCATTAGCAATTGCACATGCTCCAACCTATACACGGGGTTTTAAAAAGGGAAATGCATAATGTTTCTTTGAAGTATACACAAAAGATTTTTTAAAATTATCTTTATTTATCACATGAGCATCGAAACATCTAAACATACAGTGAAAAGGTCGTTTCACATCAATGACCAACACAGTCCGAGGATTGTGCTGCGAGCAATCCGCAAGTATCGCCTCACTTCTGGCATCACCTATCACTTTTGTTTCTCCTTAATGTAAATTAAGAAAACCACATTTGCATGTAAACTTATCACTAACACCGATTCTGGCACTCCCTGTTGCACTGTTCATTCAATATGTTTTCTGGATTCCTTATTCAACTTTATGAAGGAAATAGTCCAGGACTTAAACAGACAGAACATTTATCAATTCCTGTACTCAAAGTCCTCTGCCTGACAAATTGTGACTGTCCGTTGTTTCCTGAGCCCCTTCACTGAAGTAGTATTTGTTTTGGACATGTGTTATGGACTGCACCTTGACTGATTGAGTGTTGAAATGCAGGAAGTTTTTTTTTTAGCGTGTTGCACCAGACAGTCAGCCATTCTTGTCTGGTGCATAGTGTCAGGACTGGCCTCCTTTCAGATTAACCGAGTCACGGTATGAACGTTCCTGACTCGACGCTTTTGTTTCACGAGGCCAAGTGGCTAGCTCGATGCTCAACCAGGCAAGGATGGAAAGCGTGCTCGGGGTGGCCCAACCTGGATTCGAACTCGGGAGCCCTCACTCCGGAGTCCGGCACTGATGCCGTTGCGCCACATACAGGAGGTGGTGATGTCTAAAGACACATTAACCTAAGTCTCTGTAGTGCCCTCTGCAGTGAAATCATTTTGTTATGGAATTGCTCAGCAGTAGCCTGTGTGGTGCTTAGCTCTTGCCTGACAAACTCAAATTGCTGGGAAAGGCCAGTACAAGCACTACCCATAGAATTGTTCAGGAGATCTGCAATGTCTTTGTAATGACCTGTAATGTTGGAAATGATGTTAGCGGTTAGCACCAGCAGAGATTGAAGGTGTTCGGCAGTGCCTGCTTAAACTGAAGGAAGCTGAGTTCAGTCATGGAGCAGGGGTCGTGAGCCCCTGGAAGGTACAAGTGATAGACAAGATGAAGCAATCTCTAATAGATAGGAAGAGTCACAAGGGGTGGTCAAAGCTGGAGGAGCCAAAGATGGGAAAGGCAGGTCTCAAAGAGTCAGGAAACTCCCAGACAGGCTGGTCAATGACATACCAGGGGAACAGAGTGTTTCAGATATGTCACTACCATTTACAAATGGATTGGATTTCCTGACATCCCTTTCAAAACTCTGTTATTGATGATAGGTTGATAGATTTCAAAGACATGAGGACATGACTATTTTTGGTGGGTGGGGGGACTGTGTAACGCCGTGGTTAAGATTTTGGCTGCGATGCCATAGGTACTTCTTCTCAGAAATTCTGTAGGAGCAGTCTGCTCTACTTTTGGCATGTTTGGGTTTGAGCTAAAGATAAGGAGCTATGTTGTTCAACTTTGGAATGTTATGTCAGGATAGTGGAATTGGGAGAAGATTCTAGAGAATGCTGGGCAGAGAGGTTTTTGTGATGGACACTTGTATGGGTGAACATCCTTTTGACAGGAACTGGGAGAAGACACGAGGGAAATGGCTGAGGTGCTTGGCGCAGATGAATGACTTCAAGGAGGAAGGACCAATATTCCAGTGGGGGAGCCCGTTTGTTCAAGACGGATTTTGAGCAACATCCGGAAGGTGCTGTGTGCTTTCATGCAGACCATGGGTCAAATGTATGATTAAAAGACAACTTCAAGATGTGCTCCAACTTATGTGCATATTTGAACTGGGTTAACTGTAATGGGCCCTTTTAATTTTATTCCTTTCCTTTATCCTACAAACTTCGATAAAGGTAACATTTATAAAGACACTTACTTCATAATTGTATGCGGTGTACAGTATGTTATTTTTGCTAACAGCTAATTGCATGGGGACAGTATTTAAACAGTATTTGCATAGTTCGGGGTTCAGGTGGTCGAGACATCCCAGCTAACTGGTTTTGGTGGGACCCAAGTCCTTAAGACCATAAGACATAGAGACTGAATTATGCCATTTGGCCCATCAAGTCTGCTCTACCATTTAGTCATGGCTAACAAACACAAAATGCTGGGGGAACGCAGCAGGTCAGGCAGCATCAATGGAAAAGCATACAGTTGACATTTTGGGCTGAAACCCTACTGCAGGACTGGAGAAAAAATGCTGAGCTGTGGGTTTAAAAGGTGGGGGGAGGGGAGAGAGAAACACAAGGTGCTAAGTGAAACCTGGAGGGGGAGTGGTGAAGTAAAGAGCTGGGAAATTGATTGGTGAAAGAGATGGAAGGTCATGGAAGGAAAGAGGGGAAGAGCACCAGAAGGAGGCAATGCGCAGGTAAGGAGGTAAGGTGAGAGAGGGAAAAGGGGGTGGGAAATGGTGAAGGAGGGTGGGGGGGCATTACCAGAAGTTCGAGAAATCAATGTTCATGCCATCAGGCTGAAGGCTACCTAGACGGAATATAAGGTGCTGTTCTTCCAACCTGAGTGTGGCCTCATCACAACAGTAGAGGAGGCCATGGATAGACATATCAGAATGGGAATGGGAAGTGGAATTAAATGGGTGGCCAATGGGAGATCCTGCTTTTTTACTCCTCCCCACTTTGTGCTTTCCTACGCGACTTCCTTGTCCAGTCGTCCCTCCCCACTGATCTCCCTCCTGGCACTTATCCTTGCATTCAGAACAAGTGCTGCACCTGCTCCTGCACCTCCCCTCTCACTACCTTTCAGGACCCTAAACAGTCCTCCCAGGTGAGGAGACACTTCACGTCTGAGTCTGTTGAGGTTATTTCCTCTGTCCGGTGCTCCAGGTGTGCCCCCCTGTACATCGGTGAGACCCAACGTAGATTGGGAGATCACTTCACCGAGCACCTATGCTCCATCCACCCCCCACCCCCCCCCCCCCTCACCACTTCCCTCTTCATGAGCCATTTCACCGGTGTAAGAGCTGAGGAATCTCTTGGCGAGTTTATGTGGTCAAGTGGAAAGTCCTGCAGTGAAGCTCAATGATGCCTGGAATCTGCCAGCAAGTTCCGGATTTGAACATTTACATTCACAGTGGAAAGAACTGGCCTGATTTAAGGGGTTGACACACAAATAAAGTCACCAAAACAATCCTCAAAATAAAGCAGGAACATAATTGAAGGATAAAATTTGCAAGCATGAACATTGTAGATCTGAAGCACTCTGAAAAATGTTGGTTTCACTCCAGTCTGAAGCCAATGCAATTAATTACATCAGCTTGCAGCATTTATTATATCAAATGTTATGTCGTAAATCATCCAAAAAAGCATTACCAGACAAAGTTTGACATAAGATATATATTCAGAGGTGAATAAAACTTGGTGCAAGACATATGTTTTAGTGACTGATTTAATGGAGGAATGAGATGGAGTCAGAGAAGTTTTCTAAAGCCTCACAGCACATTGACAGAACATCAACAGTGGTGTATTAATGAGAATGACGAAGAGCATGGGGGCAGAATTACCTCTCTACATAGACTGAGAAATCTTAAACCAGTTTAAGAAGGCACTGATGAAGCCCAGCAACAACTTATCAATGGCAAACAAACAAAGATTACAACTAAATCATTAACAATTTCTCTGGTAAAATTTATGGTTAACGATCACTGCAAACAATGGAGAGGAAAGCGAAGGTATGGCTGAGACAAGGATCGAAACAAGGTTGAGGCAGATTTAAGGAGAGAGGAGGTGAGGCAGATCAAGGCCTGTCCACCTAAAACAAGGTTTGGTCAATCTAAGAACCAGGCCAATTTGGAAAGGTCTGGTACAGTCTAAAAAGAGGAAGAGATTGGTGAGGGAGGAGGGGGGGGGGGGGGTCCACTCCCAGAGCGTATCAAAGCAACAGGACCCAGGTCCCAGAGTGAGGAACGACCCAATTTTTGGGTGATTTGAACTGGGTGAACTGTAATGGGCCAGATGGATTGAAAAGGCAGGATGCTGGGACAAGAGGTGATGATCGTACCATTTCTGCCCACTGCTCTGCATTGTTTGCTCAGCTCTGAGCTGACGATGAGGCTGTGGCCTGCTCCGACTGCTCCAGGCTTTGTGTTCATGGACTCCCTTTCATTCTGAATGCTATTTGCTTACTCATTAATTACTTGCATGATTTGTTCTTTACATTGGGTGTTTCAAGGTCTTCTTTAATGGGTTCTGTTGGGATTCTTTGTTTTGTGGCTGCCTGTAAGGAAACAAATCGAAATGTTGTGTAATGTATACATACGTTGATAATAAATGTGCTTTGAACTTTGAGCTTTGATCCTGTTAAATATGAGAATCATGTAGTTTGTCTGCACGATAAAAATGTGACAAATAACAATGGATCAAGTTGTTACTAGCCCAGAGACTCAACATGCACACAATTGTAGGGCTGTAGGGCTGGCAGAGGCTTTAAAGACAGAAAGGCTTAAGTCTAGGGATCTTAAAATGGAAATTCCATTGAATCTAATAATATGGAAAGTAATGTTGGGCTGATGTTTTACTCAATTTTCTTTGAGTGTTCCATTTCTTTCTTGCAGTTGAAAAATTCTAAATGGGATTATTCATCTCATTTAGCCAGTGAAATAACTTGGTGTGTATCCAGGACAGTGCCTGATAATATATGGCCTGTTGGTAGAAACATGTTCGATAGATCAAATAATCTTTCAAATTTTAATCACCAACTGAGTTTAAAGTACCAGAGGTTAACCATACTGTTCCATAAATGATTTGTTATTTGTTCAAAAGTTGAGATGTAATGAGATGCCAACCGTTGATCAAACCAAGTGCATCCAACAAATATTGCTTAACCCGCAGAGCGGTGAACTCCCTTTCAATTGAATTAATGCCGAGATGAATGGAACGACTGCACACAGATGGTCAGGTAGGTAAAACTTTCTCATGCCAAAGTCAACTTATGACTGACAGGACTGCACAATATTTCATTGATTCAAAAGCTTCTATAGATGTACTGTGGAGAGCATTCTGACAGGCTGCATCACTGTCAGGTATGGGCGGGTGGAGCTACTGCACAGGAACAGAAGAAGAAGCAGAGGATTATAAATTTAGTCGGCTTTATCTTGGGTACTAGCCTACAAAGTACCCAGGACACCTTCAAGGAGCGGTGTCTCAGAAAGGCAGTGTCCATCATTAAAGACCTCCAGCACCCAGGGCATGCCCTTTTCTCACTGTTACTATCAGGTAGGAGGTACAGAAGCCTGAAGGCACACACTCAGCGATTCAGGAACAGCTTCTTCCCCTCTGCCATCCGATTCCTAAATGGGCATTAAACCCTTGAACTTAACTCTTGAACACTACCTCACTTTTTTACTATATATTATTTCTGTTTTTTGCACAATTTTTAATCTATTCAATATACATATACTGTGGGAGTCAGCGGGAGACGCTCATGGAGTGAGTACTGTTTCAGATCCGCTCCATAATCTTTACTTATTTTAACCTTTGATCACCCTTATTCAACTTATTGTTACCTACACCAAAAGACTTTTGCTACTTTCTCGGGCTTATTGTTAAGATTTTATCGTGAATTTTGGAAGATATGCAAACAGAAATGGCTCTTAGATCCAAAGGACGAGAACCGGGGCGAAACCCGAACGGTAATGGAAAGAAGCCAGCTCAACCTCAACGCACTGAGTTAACTTATGAACTGCTTATGGAGCTTTTGGATAAAAAATTTGAGGAACAACGTCAGGCTTTTCAACGAGACATAAAGGTTTTTCAAGATTATATGGTTAAGACGGATTCAGTAATTAACCAGCAGCAAGCGCTTATCTCATTGCTGCAAGAGGAAGCGCGGAAACGAGATTTGACAATTGAAAAATTGCAACAGGATTTAATTTCGACTATTAAATTGGTGGAGACACTTAAAGCCAAGAGTGTCGATTTGGAGAATCGGTCCAGAAGACAGAACCTACGCATACTTGGTCTCCCAGATGGCATAGAACAAGGCGATCCTTCGAAATACTTTGCTCAATTTCTAAAAGATGCGTTTCCGTCGGTTTTTCCAGTAAACCCTCCGCTACTTGACCGAGCACATAGAATTTGGAGTCGATCACCGACGGTTTCAGATAAGCCCCCGGTGGTAATCGTCCGATTTCATTACGTACACGATAAAGAACAACTCATTCGTGAAGCTCGAAGGGCTGGGATGATTAAATTTCGTGATTATTGTTTTCGTTTGGTCCAGGATTTCAGCCCAGAAGTCATGAGAAAAAGGCTGCTTTTTAAACCTCTGATGTCTGAATGTTATGAGAAAAATCTAAAACCTGCGCTCTTATACCCGGCGAAGCTCAGGATCTCCCCCCCGAATGCTCCGCGTAAAGTATTTTTGTCTACCTTTGAAGCGAAAAAGTATTTGGAAGAGAACTTCCCTACTGATACAGTTACTACTCTCCAGTAAATGAGTGATTCTGATCGTGAAAGATGGTTTTTGATTTTTTAAACCAGGGTTAGTCTCTGGTTATTGGTGTAGGTTTATCCTATACTTCATATTTAAGTTAAAGTGTGTTTTCGTTATATTAATCGCTCTGTCTTATACACTTTAACTACTATACTATATTTTTGTCTATTATTTTTGTTCCCTTGAAGGTATATTTTTAACCTTTCGAAGTGAATTTTTTGTTTAATATCAAGATAATGGTTTTTTGTAAAGTATTGGTTTAGTTTAAGATGGCGTTATTGTTTCTTTTTTCGTCTTCTTCCTATAATGCATCGCTTATCATAGTTTAAATACTTCTTGATTTGTTTGGGTTATAACCCGATTTATAAACTTTTAATGATTTTATTCCCTTTTTCTTTACAACTCAGCATATTAAGAAGCGCAGTTTTTAGTACTGCGATCATAATTCTTAAAGTTCGGGTGGTTTTTTATATATATCCGTTAAACACGGAGTGGTCTGCCGCTGATATGGGGGTAGAGTTAGTTTCATTTTTTCTTTTTTCTAGCCATATTTTGGCTTTTTTTCTTTTTCATATGGGGGTGGGGGTTGGTCTGTTTTCTTTTTCAATTTTTTTCTTATCAATTTGTTTTAGTTTTTTTACTTGGGCTGTTCATGAACTACAAATATGTCTACGATGTCGTCACTTCCGGGTCCGCTCTTTATTTTTGTCCCTCTTCCGGATGCATGAGTTTATAACATGGTTAACCCTTTATATACCAAAGGGATGACTTTAGAAACATGGTTCAAACCATTAACTTTGTGTCTTGGAATACTAATGGATTAAACCATCCGATTAAACGAAAGAAGATTTTCAAAGTATTCCAAAGACTTAATGCTCATATTATTTTTGTACAAGAAACTCATGTGAGGAAGGAGGACAAATATCGCTTTTTTAGGTCTTGGCGGGGTCAACAGTATCATTCGAATTCGAATGCCAAAGTTAAGGGAGTTTCAATTTTTATTGACTCCTCTATTACATTTGTTCAACACGATATCCTTTCGGATCCGAATGGTAGATTTTTGTTAATTACGGGTTTACTCGGTAATAAAAAGGTTGCTATGGTTAATGTTTATGCCCCGAATGTGGATTGTCCTGACTTTTTTAAGTCCTTATTTACTTCTTTACCTAATTTAAATGAATATAAGTTAATAATGGGTGGTGACTTTAATTGTTGTTTAATTCCTTTGATGGACAAATCTACACCTATTCAGACTCTACCCAATAAGTCGGCCACTTGTATTAACTCCTTTTTGACTGATAATGGAGTTTTTGATATTTGGAGATTTCGTCATCCTAATGACAAAGAGTTTTCTTTTTTCTCACATGTTTATCACTCCTATTCGAGAATTGATTATTTTTTTATTGACTCTTGTTTTATTCCATCGGTAATTGGTTGTAATTATGATATTATAGCTATTTCTGACCATGCTCCATTAAAACTTTCTATTAATTTTACGGATACAGCTTTAAATGCTAGACAATGGCGATTTGACTCTACCTTATTGCAAGAACCGGACTTTATTAAATTTATGAAGGAACAGATTGATTTCTTCTTTTCAACTAATTCCATGGAGGATATCACATGCGGAACACTTTGGGACACTTTAAAAGCGTATATACGTGGACAGATTATCTTGTATTCTGCTGGTCTGAGAAAACGCATTAAGAAGGAAACTTTTTTACTGGTTGATAAAATTAAAGAGATTGACAAGAAATATTCGACTACTCCTAGCATGGAACTTTATAAACAAAGGGTTGAACTTCAAATGGAACATAGTTTATTACTTACATCTCCGATAGAAAATCAATTAATGAAAACCAAATCTGATTTCTATATACATAGTGATAAATCAGGAAAACTGTTAGCTAGTCAGCTGAAGAATGTTTCAGTTAAACGCCAGATTACTAAGGTTCGACAGCAGAATGGGGATTTGACAGTTAACCATGATGACATAAATAAGTCTTTTCAAGACTTTTATACCTCCCTGTATAAATCTGAATTCCCTCAGGATCATAATACCATGTGTGATTTTCTCGGGAAATTGAATTTTCCAAAACTATCATCTGATGATATTTCAGTAATAGATACTCCATTTACGGATGCGGAAATTAAAGGGGTTATTTCCTCAATGAATTCTGGGAAAGCACCAGGTCCAGATGGGTATACAGTAGAATTTTTTAAATGTTTTTCTGATACTCTATCTCCTTGGCTATGCAAGGTGTTTGAAGAAGCAATTAGATTGGGGAAGTTGCCACAATCTTTTTATAGAGCTTCCATTTCTTTAATACTGAAGAAAGATAAAGACCCTACTGATTGTGCATCCTACAGACCAATATCTTTATTGAATGTGGATTCTAAGATTTTTTCCAAGTTGCTGGCTTCTAGGTTGGAGAAGGTATTACCCCAAATTATTTCGGAAGACCAAACCGGTTTTATTAAAAATCGCTATTCTTTTTTCAATGTTAGGAGATTATTGAATATTGTTTATACTCCTTCACATAATACTTCAGAATGTGTTATATCATTAGATGCGGAAAAAGCATTTGATAGAGTTGAATGGCCCTACTTATTTTATGTGTTGGAGAAGTTTAATTTTAGTCCGACCTTCATTTCTTGGATTAAACTGATATATCAAACTCCAGTAGCCTCGGTGTTTACTAATAATCAAAGATCTCCATTTTTTCGTTTATTTCGGGGCACTAGACAAGGTTGTCCTCTTAGTCCATTACTATTTAACATCGCTTTAGAACCTTTGGCAATTGCCATCAGAGAATCACAGGATATTTTGGGTATTAATCGTGGAACAGATATTCATAAGGTATCTTTATATGCAGACGATTTATTATTATTCATCTCTAATCCTGAGAAATCTATTCCAGCAGTCTTATCATTGTTGGCTCAATTTAGTGAGTTTTCTGGGTATAAGTTAAATCTTAATAAGAGTGAATTGTTTCCTTTGAATAGACAGGTCCCAAATTATGGTATTTTACCTTTTAAATTAGCTAACGATTCTTTTACTTATTTAGGGATTAAAATTACCAAAAACCATAAAGAATTATTTCGGTTTAATTTTTTACCCTTAATTGATCAGATTAAAGGTTTGTTTACTAAGTGGTCACCATTATCTTTATCTCTGATAGGTAGGATTAATGCTATTAAGATGGTTATTTTACCTAAATTTTTATATGTTTTTCAAGCGGTACCAATTTTTATTCCGAAATCCTTTTTTACTAATGTTGATTCAAAAATTTCTTCATATATATGGCAGAATAAAAATCCCAGGTTAGGTAAAATATACTTACAGAAGACAAAGAAGGATGGTGGGTTGGCATTACCCAATTTCAGATTTTATTATTGGGCAGTTAATATTAGATATTTGATATGTTGGTTGAAAGAATGGGATGGTCCTTTTGGCCCTCATTGGGTGAGTTTGGAAACCAAATCGGTTTCTGCTTATGCTCTGGGTTCTATCTTAGGGACATCTCTCCCTTTTGCTCTTTCTAAATTGCCGAAGCGAATTGACAACCCGATAGTTAAATATACCTTACGTATATGGTTTCAATTTCGGAAATTTTTCGGGTTGACTCAATTCATGTTAAATAGTCCTATTGTATCTAATTGTTTTTTCCATCCCTCAATTATAGATCATGCTTTTTTGGCTTGGAAAACTAAGGGATTATTAAGATTTTCCGACTTATTTTTGGACAACTGTTTTATGTCCTTTGAGCAACTAGCTAATAAATATAATTTGCCTAGATCTCATTTTTTTAGATACTTACAGGTTAGGCATTTTTTAAGTACGGTACTTCCTTCGTTCCCAAATTCTCTGTCTTCAGATACTTTGGAAAGTTTGTTTGAATTAAACCCTTTTCAAAAAGGGCTTATATCAAAACTTTATAATATAATTATGAAGATACGTTCAGTGCCCTTTGATAAGACCAAAAATGATTGGGAAAGAGAACTTAATCTTATTATTCCTATTGAGAATTGGGATAGAATTCTTAAATTAGTTAATACATCATCTATATGTGCCAAACATTCATTATTACAATTTAAGGTTGTACATAGGGCCCATATGTCCAAGGATAAATTAGCTCATTTTTATTCTCATATAAACCCTATTTGTGACAGATGTCATTTAGAAATCGCTTCTTTAACTCATATGTTTTGGTCATGTCCACTTTTGAGAAAATATTGGAAAGATATTTTTGATATTATTTCGGCGGTATTGAACATTGATTTACAACCCCATCCTATTACCGCAATTTTTGGTTTACCGATGATGGACTTACTTCACTTATCTCCTTCCGCCTGTCGAATGATTGCTTTTCTCACTTTGATGGCTAGAAGATCTATTTTGTTGAATTGGAAGGAAATTAATCCTCCCACGGTATTTCATTGGCTTTCTCAAACTATGTTATGTCTAAATTTAGAAAAAATTAGAAGTGCTGTATTTGATACTTCTATTAAATTTGAAAAGATATGGAGACCATTTATTCAATATTTTCATATGATGTAATGGCCCTGTGCCGGGCTTATTGGTTTTTTTTTCAGCTTTAATCGTATGTATGTTGAGAGGATCGGAGTTGACGTCATTGATGTTTATGTATACTCGTGAGATACTATGAACAGCCCTTTTTTTTTCTCTTTTTAAAAGTTTTTTTTATTTTTTTTCTTCTTTGTTTTTTTTTCTTTTTCTTGATACTAGATTAGTAGATTAGCTAACTTTCTTAGATAGATTTTTTTTTCTCTTTTTTACACTATATATTATGAAATATCTAAACTTACCTTGTTCATATATATACTATATGGTTTATGTTTTGGGAAACTTACTTATGCTCTATTCATTGTTTATGTATTACTTTATGTATAATGGGAGTCTATATATTTGTAATCCCTTACCATTATTTGAATTGTATCTCATTCATAATATTCTAAATATTAATAAAAAGATTGAAAGAGAGAGAGACATATACTGTAATTTATTTACTTATTTATTATTATTATTATTAATTTCTTCTATGTTACGTATCGCATTGAACTGTTGCTGCTAAGTTAACAAATTTCACAACATATGCCAGTGATAATAAACCTGATTCTGATTCTGAGTTTCTGAAATGGTTGGGTCAGTAAATCCATTAAGTCTGTTTAAACTTCCGAACCATCCGAGAAAACCACAACCTTCTCCTTGGGTTTAGAGACTTGCGTGCCTGAATGACCCAGAGAAGTACATTGGCTGGAGTCAGGGCCTTGTGGTTTGGGTCCTGGTAGGGTCATCCATGCCACATAGGTCAAAGGGCAGAGACCAGACTAAAACTGCTCCACCAGTTCGAGGGCTCAGCTCAGGGCTAACAACCCTGACCGGTAAAACAAAATTGTTAAAGAAGATGGAGGACCTTCATTGCTGCCCTGAACACCCGCAGTGTAACATGCAATCATTCATTTCATACTTCCTAATGGCAGTGAACTCCATGACATCATGAACTTAGCTGTAAGGGAAAAAAAATCACAGTTCCACGATATAATGGTCTTCCCCTGCACAAGGTAATTGATGAAAGAAGCAGCGATGAGCCAAGGTTAAAAAAATGAATCATTACACAATAAGGCATTATGGTTTGGAATGCACATTTGATGATTACATCCATTAGTGGAGATCTCCAGAATTCACTTGCACTCTAATTAATTTAGATCGTAATATAATTGGAATAAAGTCTCCTAAACTACCAAAAGAAAAGGTCAGATATACAGTACTTATTAGATAATGTGCATTTACATGTGGGTAATATTGTTTTAGTGACTGTGAAAAAGATATATATAGTATATAATAACAAATGCAACAAAAAAAGTTGAAACAAGTCTAAATGACACCTGTGTAGCAATGACAGTGATCAACAGAACACCATGATGAAGATCAAACCAATGGTTACCAGTGCTGACCAATATGACTGTAATTTTGTCTAGGTATTACTGCTGGGAAAAGAATTGTATTTTCCAATGAATTATCTTAGTTGTCCTTTAATATCTCACTGTAACACTAATATAATCGGGTAATCTGTCAGGCTGATTCAGTGTAGACAACAAATAGACTAATTCTCTCCAAAAAGGCCAACTACTAACCATATGCGGAAGTAACTAGACAGGCAAACTAATGATTTGTTTAGTTGACATGTCCAAGTTAGTTCTTTATTTTCCTCTTCCAAACATGATGATTTTTTGATTCCATTATTTGTCCGAGCATACATCTAAAAGTTAGCTACTTGCTCAGAAATTCACTTATATACAGTAATGCTGGTTCTTATTTTTAATGCAGTTTGAAACAATTTCTGGCTGCCGAAGTATGGTAGCAGGTACTTCCTAGTCATTGTGTGTCACTTCACCTGACCTCTCCTTGCATTCAGACGCATTTTGGGCTGTCCTGCGTTCAATTCCCACACTGCTTGTAAGGAGGTTTGTACGTTCTCCCTGTGACTGTGTGCATTTCCTCCAGGTGCTCCAGTTTATAGGTTAATTGGTGAATGTGAATTGTCCCATGATTAGGCTAGGATCAAACTGGGGGATTGCTAGGTGGCACGACCCGAAGGGCCAGAAAGACTTCTCTGTGCTGTATGTCAATCAACAAATAAATAAACAAACTTTCCTTCAGTCTTTGGGATCGACCCTACACAACCCCTCCCCACTATATCTGGTTTCCAGCCTGTTCACCACAACACTTGCCCCACAGTTGCCTTAATCCAAGGGCTTGATCTGTGGCACCTAAACCGACCATTGATTCTACCAATCCACAAATTTCTGCTTTTTTCAGAGTGCTGGGTTAATTGCCTGCAACCTGTGGGGGAAACGCCAGCCAATTCCAGCTGATGACTCCCACAAATCCAGCTTTGGGAAGAATTACTTGAAAACTATGTAATGCACGGTCACTCACATCAGTGGTGTGGGCTGAAACTTTCAGCAGAAGACTGCTGATTGAAATGTTCAGTGGCACCCTGATACCGTGCCTGTCAGTGCATTGCTCTACATGTAAATCGAATTTAGGGTTAGTTAACCAGTCTTCAATTGCAGGAAGGATTTTGGATATCAACTTGTGAGTAATTTGCCACAGGAAATCCAGTCTCTGACTAGTTTTGTTTAAATCACACTACATATATAGCTGACCTAATTAGGTTTCTGGTCAATGAAACCCCCAAGAATGTCAACTTTATGTTGTGTATTTTTCTCACCAATTATGTTCCTGTGCTTTAAGTGCAAATTCAAGGAACCTGTGCTGACATTGGAGAGAGGGTTCAAAGGAGATTCACAAAAATGATTCTGGGATTGAAAAGCTTATTATATGAGGAGTGTTTCATGGCTCTGGGCCTGTGCTCACTGGAATTAAGTAGAATGAGAGGGTATCTCCTTGAAACCTATTGAACATTGAAAGGCTTCAACAGAGTGGAGGTGGAGAGGATGTTTCCTGTGGTACGGGAGTCTAAGTCCAGAGGACACAGCCTCAGAATAGAAGGTTGTTCATTTAGAATGGAAATGAGGAGAAATTTCTTTAGCCAGAGAGGGGCAAATCTGTGGAATTAGTTGCTACAGGTGGCTGTGGAGGCCAAGTCATTGGGTATATTTAAGGCAGAGGTTGATAGTCAGGGCACAAACGGTTACAGAAAGAAGGCAGGAAATTGGGGCTGAGATGGAACTGGATCAGCCATGATGAAACAGCAGAGCAGACTCGATGGGCCAAATGGCCTAATTCTAATTGCCTAAATGGCCACTGATTCCAAATGGCCTAATTCTAACATCTTATGGAATTCTGTAATCATAATATGCTTCCAGCAGAGAAAGAGGACATGTCCAGGAACATAAATCTGACCTCAAGCATTTACCCTTTTCAGCCACCTCACAAGTTTTTACTCACCATATATTTATCCACTTCCCTCTTGAATGCCACAATGAAACCAGCTCCCATCACATCTGGAAACAAAAATAGGAAGATATAAAGCTAGATATTAACTCATACCAATTACTTCACATCATTATGTAAAGTGAAAATAAGGTCAGATAGCATGATTGAAAAACTTAATTTCCTCTCTTTCGAACTATTTACAAGCAGGGTGAAAAATCTGAATAGACTTTCAGCCAAGTTTTGAAAGGAAAGCTAATTTCTTTCACTTCAAGAAGTATTTCAAGTCAAGCCAGGAAAACGGAGACAGACAAAGTTATTATTCCCAGCAATTAATAGAATGTCAATGTAGTTGGTAACCTTGCTGCAGGTAACCTTACAGAAAGAAAGGGATGGCAACTGAGGTGCCTGAAGATGCCATTATTTTATCTAGAACCTTTAGTCCTTTACGTGATACAGCCACGAGTGCGCTTGCACAAACCCGACTTCTTTCAGTGGCCCCAAAATCTTCCTGCCATTGACCTGTTCCATTATCTGCTGTTCAGCCCAGAGAACCTTTCTCCATTCCATCCTTCCTCCATTGTTAGGCAAGTTCCCATTTAGATGAGTGTGTGTTCTGCCACAGGGACAAAGTGAACAAATGCAAGCTTTCCTGGAAAAAATAAAAAGCATAGGTACAAAAATAATTAAATGTGCTTCTTCATTTGTCCAAAGTGACAGATCTTCAATATTGCCTAAATCTCTGTTGATTTTTGCCTTTGATGATAGAAATAAAAATGATGATTAAAGTGGGGAGGTAGAGAAAGAGAAAAAAAGAGATGAACATGACAGAGGACATGGACACAAATCTTGGTTCCTTCATTCAAGAAGGGCAGAAGGAGAGGTCAGCTAATGATTAACCAGTTGATCTACCATCAGTGTAGGAATTTGTTCAGAAAAGCTTCTCAGGGTCAGGATTAAACTATATGTGAAAAGAAAAGAATTGATCAGGAATGCTTTGCACCAATTTGTTGGTGGAAGATCCTGTTTAATTAATTTAATTGGTATTTTTAAAGAGGTAATTAAATACATTTGTAATGAGAATAACACCCTGGTAAAGGTGTCTCTGCTGATGTAATGGTCCTTCCGTAGAAGCAGTGCTTGAGTTATGGTTAGGGGTAATGGGTGTTTTGGAATGTGAGCCATTCAATCAGCGGAGCTGGTGCCCCTGTGTGAGCTGGGATCTTTGTTTGGCGGGAGATGAAGAGATAAGATGCTGGAGAGAACCGGTCATAGGATTCATCCTGGTGGGGACCGTGATTCAATGGAGCAAGGTACTGAGATCGACTGAGGATCGGTGAATATGACTTTTGGTAGAGCTGAGCTCCAACTTGTACACATTTGACTGTTTCATTATAGTTGGCTCGTCTTGTTTTTTTTTCTCTTTCCTTGACCCTTTAGTTAAGTTAACATTCATAAATATACTTCCTTTAATCGTGTGCAGTGTGCTGTCTGTTGTTTCTCGGCACTGAGTGGCAACAAGGTAGCAAGTTGCACAGCATCCCCACATACCGGGGTTTCACGTTGATGAGGACCATGTGTTTAATGTGGTTTACAAACAGTTCAGTAAGACCTTTGACAAGGTCCCACATGGTCTGAAGTTTAGATCCCATGGGATCCAATGCAAGTTGGAAAACTGAATCCAAAGTTGTCTTGGTAAGAGGAGACAGAGAGTAATGATGGAGAGTTATTTATATTATTGTGAGCCTGTGGACAGTGGTCTAATGTAGCGATCGTTTCTGCTTGATAGACTTCATAATAATGTGAATACAAGAAGTATGTTTTGTAAATTTGAAGATAATAGTAAAATCAGTGTTATTTTTGATGGTAAGAAAGGTAATCTTAGGTTACTGAATTTTATAGATTACGTAGTAATTTGGGCAAAGAAGTGGCGGATGGAACCTAATTGAAATAAGGCAGAGATAACATACACTTCGTGGCCACTTGATTACGTAGCTCGTGTACCTAATAAAGTGGTCACTGTGTATTTCTTCATGGCCCTCTGCTGCTGCAGCTCGAGGTTCTATGGGTTGTGCATTCACAGATGCTCTTTTCCACACCACTGTTGTAATACATGGTTATTTGAGTTGTTGTCATCTTCATGTCAGCTTAAATCGGTCTGGCAATTCTCCTCTGAACTCTCTCATTAACAAGGCATTTTTACCCACAGAACAGCTGCTCACTGAATTTTATTTTTAGTTTATCACACCATTCTCTGTAAACTCTAGAGACTGTTGTATGTGAAAATCCCGGGAGATCAGCAGTTTCTGAGACAATCAAACTATTCCGTCTGCCACCATGATTCCATGATCAAAGTAACTGATATTTGGTCTAAACAACAACTGAACCTCTTGACCATGAATGCATGATCTTTATGCATTGAGTTGCTGCCACATGATTGGCTGATTAGATATTTGCATTAATGAGCAGGTGTTCAGGTATACTTAATAAATCGACCACTGAAGGTATTTTAAGGGGTTGACTAAGTGTGAGACATATACAATGAAAGAAACTTTACTAAGGATTGTTGAAGAGCAAAGAGATTTTAGTAAACTGGTCCAAAGATTCCTGAAGGTGATAGAACAGGTAGACAAAGCAGTGAAGAAGGCATACGAGTGATGCACCATCAATAACTCACGCTGAGACGTAGGAAGCGAGGTATCGGCTTTTATTGACTGGAAGAATGAACAACACTACATCCTGGGGAATGAGGCTGGGCAACAGGCCTCAGTCGCCTTTATACAGGGGTCTGTGGGAGGAGCCACAGGAGCAGTCCAGACAGGTATATGTAGTTCACCACAACGAGGTACTTGCTTTTCATTAGCTAGGGCATAAATTTTATTTATTTATTGAGATACAACACAGAGTAGGCCCTTCCAGTCCTTCAAGACCATAAGACATAGGAGCACCATTAGGCCATTCAGCCCGTTGAGTCTGTTCCGCGATTCCTTCATGGCTGATCCCAGATCCCATACAACCCCGTACACCTGCTACTACTACTACGTCGACTCAGGCCTAGGGGGCCGGTGTCAGGCACGATGATGCACTCTCCACTGCTCTCTCCCCCCATCAGTGTATTATTCAGTTCAGCTACATTAGCCGCGCTGCTACCTTCTAGGAGTGTGTTGACCATAGTCTTGGGAGGGCACCCAGGGTTCAACCTCCCATGCTTGGGCTCCCATGTGATGACTAAGCTGGCAGGTAGCTCAGGGTGGCGTAGACAGTGCCCCACTAGTTGCAGTTTTCTCGCCTCAATTGCCCTCTCGCCATAACCTTTGATGCCCTGACCAATCTGGAAACTATCAATTTTCACTTTAAATATACCCATGGTCTTGGCCTCCACAACTGTCCATGGCAGAGCATTCCACAGATTTGCTACTCTCTGGCTAAAAGAAAATTGCTCCTTACTTCTGTTCTAAAGGGTCACCCTTCAATTTTGTGGCTTTCTCCTCCAGTTGTGGACACCCCGAACATAGGAAACATCCTCTCCGCATCCACCCTATCTTGTCCTTTCGACATTCGGAAGGTTTCAATGAGAGATGCCCCGGCATTCTTCTAAATTCTAGTGAGTACAGGCTTAAAGCAGCTGGTCGCTCCTCATATATCGACCTCTTCATTCGAGAATAATCCTTGTGAACCTCCTCTGGACTCTCTCCATTGACAACATATCCTTTCTGAGATATGGGGCCGAAACCTGTCGACAATACTCCAAGTGCGGCCTGACTGGTGTCTTATAAAGACTCAGCATTATCTCCCTGTTTTTATCTTCTATTCCCCTTGAAATAAATGCCAACATTGCATTTGCCTTCTTTGTCACAGACACAACTTGTAACTTAACCTACTGAAAGCTTTGCACAAGGTCTCCTAGGTCCCATTGCACCTCTGATGTTTGAATTTCTTCCCCATTTAGATAATAGTCTGCATTTTTGCTCCTTTTACCGAAATGCATTATCAAAAATTTTGCAACACTCTATTCCATCTGCCACTTTTTTGCCCATTCTACCAATTTGGTGGCCTATATATGATTCCCATAATGTTTTTTTAACCCTTGCATATTCTTAACTCTACCCACAAAGACTCAACATTCTCTAACCCTATGTCACTTTTTTCTGGCTCATCCTCAGGTCTATCAGACTGGTTCCTATACCCTGCCATATTAGTTTAAACCACTCCCAATAGCTCCCAATGCGCACAAGGATATTGGTTTCCCTTGGATTCAAGTGCAACCCGTCCCTTTTGTACAGGTCTCACCTGCCCCAGAAGAGGTCCCAATGATCAAGAAATCTGAATTCCTGCCCCTGTTTCAATTCTTCAGCCACTCATTTATGTGCCAACTCAGTCTATTCCTATCCTCATTGTCACATGGCACAGTCAGCAATTCCAAGATTACTACCCTTGAGGTCCTGCTTCCATCTTCCTTTCTAACTCCCTGTATTCTGTTTTCAGGATCTCTTCCATTTTTCTACCTATGCCATTGGTACCAATATGTACCATTGCTTCTGGCTTCTCACCCTTCCTTTTCAGGATACCGTAGACATGTTCAGAAACATAGCGGACCCAGGCACCTGGGAGGCAAGCTACTATCTGTGTAGTTTTTTTTGCATCCACAGAATTGCCTATCTACCCCACTAACTACAGAATTCCCTGTCACTGCTACCATCCTCTTCATTTCCCTACCCTTCTAAGTGACAGGACCAGACTCAGTGCTTTCCCCAGAGAGGACCCCCTCCCCTGCCCAACAATACTCAAAATGGAGTACTTAATTGTTGAGGGGGATGGGCACAGGGCTTCTCTCCAATATCTACCGTTCTACCTCCCTTCTCCTGATAGTCCCCCCATTTATCTGTCTCCTGTAGCCTTGGGGTGATTACCTGCCTGCAGCTCCTGTATATCACTTCCTCACATTCCCTAACAAGCCAAAGGTTATCAGGCTACAGCTCCAGTTCCCTAACATGGTCTCTAAGGAGCTGCATCTTGATGCACCTGGTGCAGGTGTGGCCATCAGGGAAGCTGGAAGTCTCCTGGAAATCCTACATCTGACACTCAGAGCAGAACACTGGCACTGCAGACATACCCCCTATTCCTTCAAGAGTTAAATAAGAAAAAGAAATAAGAAATAAGCTTACCTACTTACCTTGCCTCAGCCTGTTCTCACCAAAGCCTGTTGAGCCATCCTGACTCTGACTACTCTGATGATGACCAGACTGCTGGACTGTACCTCTCTTTTATGGAGTGTGGGTTGTTCAAGCTCCGCTCCGGATCAGCATGGGTCTGCATCACTGTCCAATCAAAGTTAGCCATTGACAACTGGCTGCTTTTCCAAGCTCTGCTCCAGACCTGCACAAGAATGCTTCCCTGCATCTGCACCACTGTCCAATCAAAGACGCAAAGACATTGAGCTGTGCTAACCCGTGACCCACAATATAACCCGAGCCTAATGACAGGACAATTTATGATGACCAGTTAATCTCCCAAGCATATGTCTTTGAACTTTGGGAGGAAACCAGAGCCCCCAGAGGAAATCCACACAGTCTCCTTCTAGACAGGAAAAGGAAATGAAAATGGGTAGCTGGTACTGTAAAGCATTGTTCTGCCCATTGGACCACCATGCCACCCTGCTATGCCACCGTGACTCCCTCTACGCTAGTGTGAAAGAATTGGAAATTCTTGATAAAAAAACATTGCTTTGCCAATTATTTCACTGGAAAGTAAGGGTGTGGAGGAGACTCACTAAAATATGCCTAGGATGAAACATTTTAGTTACAGGAAGAGAGACCAGATGGTGTTAGTGGCTGAGAAAGACCTGAAATTATGGCAAAAGTATTAGAGGCATGGATAAGATAAATAGCAAGAAAGAGTCATCTGAGACCAATGGTTAGAAAAGGTCCGAGAGGATATGACAAATTATTTTTTCCACACAGGGTGTGATTTAAATCTGAAATGTACTGGCTAAGACATTGATGGGGAAATATATGTTCAAACCATTAAGAAGCAGCTGGATGAACTTTTAAATTGCTGAAGTATTCTCCTCATTATAGGAAAGATATGGAAGCTCTAGAGGGGTGCAGAGGAGATTTACCGGGATGCTTCATAAATTAGAGAGCATATCTTATGAGGAAATGTTGAGTGAGCTAGAACTTTTCTCTTTGGAGTAAAGGGTGATGGGAGGTGACTGGACAGAGTTGTATAAGGTAATAGGAGACATAGACTGAGTAGACAGCCAGGGCCTCTTTGCGAGGGCAGAAAGATGAGAGTGCTTAATTGTAAGGTGGTTAAAGGAAAGTATAGGGAGGATGTTTGAATCAGGTTTAATATCACCAGCATATGGCATGAAATTTGTTGACTCGCAGCAACAGTACAACACATAATAGTAAAGAAAAAATAGACAATAGACAATAGGTGCAGAAGTAGACCATTCAGCCCTTCGAGCCTTCTGAGATCATGGCTGATCATCTACTATCAATACCCGGTTCCTGCCTTGTCCCCATATCCCTTGATTCCCCTATCCATAAGATACCTATCTAGCTCCTTCTTGAAAGCATCCAGAGAATTGTCCTTCACTGCCTTCTGAGGCAGTGCATTCCAGACCCCCACAACTCTCTGGGAGAAGAAGTTTCTCCTTAACTCTGTCCTAAATAACCTACCCCTTATTCTCAAACCATGCCCTCTGGTACTGGACTCTCCCAGCATGTGGAACATATTTTCTGCCTCTATCTTGTCCAATCCCTTAATAATCTTATATGTTTCAATCAGATCCCCTCTCAATCTCCTTAATTCCAGCGTGTACAAGCCCAGTCTCTCTAACCTTTCTGCGTAAGACAGTCCGGACATCCCAGGAATTAACCTCGTGAATCTACGCTGCACTTCCTCTACAGCCAGGATGTCCTTCCTTAACCCTGGAGACCAAAACTGTACACAATACTCCAGGTGTGGTCTCACCAGGGCCCTGTACAAATGCAAAAGGATTTCCTTGCTCTTGTACTCAATTCCCTTTGTAATAAAGGCCAACATTCCATTAACCTTCTTCACTGCCTGCTGCACTTGCTCATTCACCTTCAGTGACTGATGAACAAGGACTCCTATAACTCTTTGTATTACTCCCTTACCTAACTGTACACCGTTCAGATAATAATCTGCCTTCCTGTTCTTACTCCCAAAGTGGATAACCTCACACTTATTCACATTAAACGTCATCTGCCAAGTATCTGCCCACTCACCCAGCCTATCCAAGTCACCCTGAATTCTCCTAACATCCTCATCACATGTCACACTGCCACCCAGTTTAGTATCATCAGCAAACTTGCTGATGTTATTCTCAATGCCTTCATCTAAATCGTTGATGTAAATCGTAAACAGCTGTGGTCCCAATACCGAGCCCTGTGGCACCCCACTAGTCACCACCTGCCATTCTGAGAAACACCCATTCACCGTTACCCTTTGCTTTCTATCTGCCAACCAGTTTTCTATCCATGTCAATATCTTCCCCCCAATGCCATGAGCTCTGATTTTACCCACCAATCTCCTATGTGGGACCTTATCAAATGTCTTCTGAAAATCAAGGTACACTATATCCACTGGATCTCCTTTGTCTAACTTCCTGGTTACATCCTCGAAAAACTCCAATAGATTAGTCAAGCATGATTTGCCCTTGATAAATCCATGCTGGCTTGGCCCAATCCTATCACTGCTATCTAGATATGCCACAATTTCATCTTTAATAATGGACTCTAGCATCTTCCCCACTACTGATGTTAGGCTGACAGGACAATAGTTCTCTGTTTTCTCCCTCCCTCCTTTCTTAAAAAGTGGGATAACATTAGCCATTCTCCAATCCTCAGGAACTGATCCTGAATCTAAGGAACATTGGAAAATGATTACCAATGCATCCACAATTTCCAGACACCTCCTTTAGTACCCTAGGATGCAGACCATTTGGACCTGGGGATTTGTCAGCCTTCAGTCCCATCAGTCTACTCATCACCGTTTCCTTCCTAATGTCAATCTGTTTCATTTCCTCTGTTACTCTATGTCCTTGGCCCATCCATACATCTGGGAGTTTGCTTGTGTCTTCCCTAGTGAAGACAGATCTAAAGTACTTATTAAATTCTTCTGCCATTTCTCTGTTTCCCATAACAATTTCACCCAATTCATTCTTCAAGGGCCCAACATTGTTCTTAGCTATCTTCTTTCTCTTCACATACCTAAAAAAGCTTTTGCTATCCTTTATATTCCTGGCTAGCTTGTGTTCGTACCTCATTTTTTTCTCCCCATATTGCCTTTTTAGTTAAGTTCTGTTGTTCCTTAAACATTTCCCAATCATCTGTCTTCCCACTCACCTTAGCTCTGTCATACTTCTTTTTTTTTAATGCTATGCAATCTCTGACTTCCTTTGACTGTGGCCCCTTTCCCCCCTTTGAATCCTTCCTTCTTCAGGGGATGAACTGATTTTGCACCTTGTGCATTATTCCCAAGAATACCTGCCATTGCTGTTCCACTGTCTTTTCTGCTAGGATATCCGTCCAGTTAACTTTGGCCAGCTCCTCCCTCATGGCTCCATAGTCTCCTTTGTTCAACTGCAACACTGACACCTCCGAGCTGCCCTTATTCTTCTCAAATTGCAGATAAAAACTTATCATATTATGGTCACTACCTCCTAATGGCTACTTTACTTCAAGATCGCTTATCAAATCCCGTTCATTACACAACACTAAATCCAGAATAGCCTTGTCCCTGGTCAGCTCTCGTACAAGCTGTTCCAAGAATGCATCCCGTAAGCACTCTACAAACTCCCTATCCTGGGGTCCAGCACCAACCTGATTCTCCCAGTTCACCTGCATGTTGAAATCCCCCATAGCTACTGCGACATTACCTTTGCCACATGCCAATGTTAACTCCCTATTCAACTTGCACCCAATATCCATGCTACTGTTTGGTGGCCTGTAGACAACACCCATTAGGGTCTTTTTGCCCTTACTGTTCCTCAGTTCTATCCACACAGACTCTACTTCTCCTGATCCTCTGTCCTCCCTTGCAAAGGACTGAATCTCATTCCTCACCAACAGGGCCACCCCACCCCCTCTGCCCACATTTCTGTCCCTACGATAACACGTATACCCTTGTACATTCATTTCCCAGGTCTGATCTCCCTGCAGCCATGTCCCTGTAAAATCTGTAACATTATATATTAAATAGTTAAATTCAATAAGAAGTGCAAAAATAGAAATAAAAAGTAGTGAGGTAGTATTCATGAGTTCAATGTCCATTGAGAAATTCGATGGCAGTTGGAAAGAAGCTGTTCCTGAATCACTGAGTGTGTGTCTTCAGACTTCTGTACCTCTTTCCTGATGGTAGCAATGAGAATAAGACATGACCTGGGTGATGAGGTCCTTAATGATGGACGCTGCCTTTTTGAGGCATTGCTCCTTGCAGATGTCCTGGATACTATGGAGGCTAGGGCTCATGATGAAGCTGACTGAATTTACAACTCAGAGGTAGATTTTTTGCACAGTGAGTGGTGAGTGCATGGAATTCACTGCCAGAGATAGGGTTGAGGCAGATACATTAGGGACATTTAAGAAACTCTTGGATAGGCACATGGATGAAAAAAATGAAGCATTATGCAGGAGGGGGAGTGTTAGATTAATCTTGGAATTGTTATGTTCTATATTCTATGTTCATTGTAGACTATGGACCAAGTGCTGGTATGCAGGATGAGTACAGATAGACATTTAATGATTGACATGCTGGGCAGATGGATGTGCCTCTGCGCTCTATGACTCCATGACTCTGATAATATAGCTGTAATTCTCATCAATTTAGATTAGGATTATGTGAAAGTCTAATTTATCATTTGGTTGGATTTTAGGATACCTCAAGAAAAAGAAATCGAAAAAGCTGGATAAACTCAAAATGTTGGAGAGTATTTGTGGAGAGAGCAGCAAAGGTAATTTTTCAGACCAATGAGCATGCAGCAAAATTGTCACCAAGCTCTCAAATTATGTCTTGGCAAAAGAAACTGAGAAGGAAGCACCATATTTGTTTTCTCTCCCTCCCTCCAGTCAGGCAGAACATATGAAAGTGTGAAAGGACAGCTTCTATCCCACTGTTATAAGACTCTTTAACAGTTCCCCGGTCTGATAAGATGGACTCTTCACCTCCAAATTTATCTCTTTCTGGCCTTGAACTTTATTTTCTGCCTGCACTACACTTTATCTGTAACTGTCATACTTCATTATGCATTCTGCTTCTGTCTTCACTCATACTATCTCAATATTATGGTAAAGCCACCGAGAGGAATGCTGGGGTCTCCCTCCCCACTATTTGTGACATTTACTGGGAGTACTTGTGGATACAATAGGGTCTTTTAAGAACCTCTTAGATAGATACATGGAGGTTAGAAAGATAGAGAGCTATGCACTAGGAAAATTCTAGGCAGTCTCTAGAGTAGGTTACATGTGGTCAGCACACCATTGTGGGCTGAATGGCCTGTAATGTGCTGTAAATTTCTATCTTCTATGTTCTATTGTATACAAAGGGCTGAAAGCATTGTTGCGGATGCCTACCATCCATCCCACAACCTCCTTGACCCACAACCATCAGGAACAAGATATCTGGAGAATCAGGACTAGGACTACCAGACTGGGTAACAGCTTCTTCCCTTAGTCTGTGAAACTAATAAATACCCTGCTACCACCGAGGTCTCGTTACTGGTTGATATTAACCTATGCTGCACACTACATGCACTTTGAATTATATTTTATTCACTATTTGTGGTAATATTTTGTTTTATCTGCTGAGTGTGATCTATGTTTTGTGCTTGCACCGTGGTCAGGTGGAATGTAATTTCATTCAGTTGTATATATGTATAGTCAGATGACAATAACTTGAACCTATGATAAAATTATCTTTATAGATAACATGCAAAACAAAGTTGTACACTCTGCCTCTTTGGAGTCATAGAGTAATACAGTACAGAAACAGGCCATTCCATTTAACTGGTCCTTGCTCACTACAGCATTTCTCCAGTCATCTTCTTTCAGCCCATAACCCTCTAAGCCCTTCTTCTCCTTGTACCTACTAAATGCCTCTTAAGCGTGCATTTGTACCTGCCTTAAGTCACTTCCTCTGACAGCTCGTTCTAGGTGTTCATTACCTTCTGTGTGAAGAAGTTATGCTTCAGGTCTCATTTAAATCTTTCCCCATTTATTTTCCATCCAGTTCCCTCCTGGGGAAAAGACTATGACCATCCACCTTATCCATACCCCTCATGATTTTATAAACTTCTATGAGTTAATCTCACAATATTCTGTGCTTCAGGAAATAAAGATCCATTGTGGTCTACATCTCCCCATAACTCAGTCCCTCTTGACTATGTAATGTCCTCATAAATCTTTCTCTGCTCCCTCTTTAGCTTGACCCTGTTTTTCCTATTAATTGGTCAACCAAAACTGTACTCAATACTCTAAGTGCAGTCTCTCCAATGGCTTATTTAACTGCAAGTTAATGCCCCTATGCCGGCACCTGATGCCCTGGCTGATGAAGGGCAGCATGCTTCTTTACCTCCTGGTCTACTCGTGAGGTCACTTTCATCAAACTGCATACTTGTAACCCCAGGTCTTTCTGTTCCACAACACTTGTCAGTGCCCTGCCATTCTCTGTCAAGGTTTGAATCCCGGTTTGAATGTCCAAAGCTCATCAAATCACACTTAACTACAGTGCATTGAAATCTATTTGCCATTCCTCAGCCCATCTTTCTAACCAATCATGATTTCTTGGCAATTCATTGTAACCTGCATCAGTATCAACATGACCGTTTAATTTAGAATCAACAGCAAACTAGCTTATGATGGTACACACATATAACAATATTAAGCCTATTTACTATGGTATATACCTAGGCAGAGTTATACCTTTTGTTTCTCTTGAAGGTTCACATTTTTCTCTATAACATGGAATATTTGGATCCTTCTCAGTCCATCAGGTTTGAGGAAGCCAGCAGAGGAGAATAGTTAGAGATGTTTTATTCAGTGCTTCTGAGATCTGTGTACTGGTATACGTGTTTTCCTCCAGGTGCTCCAGTTTTTTCCAACGTACTTGATCTAAAGAATAATGTACTGTAATAAATACAGAGAATGTTTTTGCTTTGTTTTGTTTAATCATTTCTCACATTGAGCATTAATTGGCATAAACACAAATGATACATATCTTCTGGAGAAAAGGGTAATAGAGGAAATGATGAAAAACCTGTCTCAACCTACATTTTGCACCATTTGCCCAGGTATACTGGAAAACCAAGAGCAATGGGCCAATTAGCCCAAGGCAGTAGTGAGTGTGGAAACATGAAGAAGTCTACCCTTCCATTGCAGATACCATGCCTAATGTTTATTATTTGTCTCATGGATGGACGATAGAAAACAGTCCTCCTGGAAGCACCAAGTTCTCTGGTCAAACGGTTAGAAGACTGCAGATGTGGTTTCCTGTCGCACACAAACAAAAGTCTTTTTTATTACACATATTAAGACATAGGAACATACAGTAGGAAATTGAAGCAGAACTAGACCACTTAGCCCTGTGTCTGTTCCACCAAATAGTTTATGACTGCTCAATACCATTTTTTGCACTAACTCTATGTTTTCCTTAATAAGAATCTATCAATTTTTGCTTTGAAAATACTCAGCAAATGAGGCACCTCTTAGGTAGGCAATTCTGAAGATTCACTGGCCTCTTTTAGAAAAAATTTCTTTTATCTCTAACCTGAAAGGCCAATTGCGTATCGTGAGAGTGGGACTTCTGCTTCAATAATGCCTAGACGGAGTAAAAAACAACAGTTCTGTATCTTCATTGGCAAGCTTTGGCCAGAAAGATCTACAGTCTACAAATCAGTGAATTTGAATGAATCAAGGACAGTGGAAATGGACAGACTAATTGTCTTTGTTCTTGCCATGTGCTCGAAGGAATGGAGGCTGCTATTTTCCGAACTGCTGTCCATCCTCCATTTTGGAAACTAAAGTTACTTGGCTTGGTCAGTATTTTAAAGTTGACATAATTATGCTTCAGGCAATCTCCTGGACTAGAGATCATTTCTAAATAAGTTATTTGTGAGCTGTTCTTTGATTGGATATAACATGCAGGTTTGTGAATGTTGGGGTCTGTGCCTGCTCTGGGTGATTCAAGCTGAAGACAACAAAGAGCCATAAATTACCATTTGTCACTTTCTGGAAGAGGGCAATAAGTGGATGCTGGCTTGGGCCAGAACCAATAAGACGGTGTTTAAGATCAGATACGTGACCCGTAGCCAATAACACTTCAATGCAATGTTTGAATTGGTAAGGAATTAATTTACAAGCACAGGTTTTCAGATACAAGACAGCCATGACTCTCCCTAGAGACACACCATCATGTATGTGAAGTGTACCATGAACATGGAGATTCAAAACAGAACTACCATAAGACCATCAGACCATAAGATATTGGAGCAGAATTAGGCCACTTGGCCCATCGAGTCTGCTCTATCATTTCATCATGCCTGATCCAATTTTAAATTAGGAGGAATACCTGGCCAGCAGAGACTCATTTTTACTGGCATTACCCTATTCTATTCTTTGACTGTTCACAGAGGGTCAAGCAAACTTAGTTGGTGTGTATACAGGTATTCGGCTGTTTATGCTCACGTGTTCTTCTGTTGAGACACGGTATTTGTCAATAATTACACATTCTGTCTGTTCTTCCCTGCTCATTATTACTAAGGGGAAGGTCTTGTAACACAAACCTCATATTAATTTTGAAAGTTTCAAGAGATCACTCTCATTCTTCGAAAGTCAGAAGAAAATATTTTGATTATGCTCAATTTCACCTCATATAACCTTTCTGTAATTCTAAGAGATCCAGTTTTGAGTATTTAGGTGTAAATATCACCAACATTTTGTATACACCCAACTACATGGGCAATATGGCCAAGAAAGCACACCAGCTCATCTACTGCCACGGAAGTCTAAGGAAATTCGGCACATCCTTCATGACCATTGCCAGTTTTTATAGATGCACTGGATAAACCATCTCAGATTAGTGTGGCCATTACTCTGCTCAAGACCCAGAGAAATATCAGTGAGCTGTGATCACAGCCCAGTACACCATTAAAACCAGCCTTCTCTCTATGGATTCTGTCTACACTCCCAGCTACCTCATCAAACCAGCCAAAATAATCAAGGATCCCTCTAACACTGGTCAGTCTCTCTTCCCTGGCCTCCCAGTGGGCAACTGATATAAAGCTCAAGTACACATACCTTCAGTTTCGAGGACAGCTTTGATCTCGTTCTTGAACAGATATCTACATTGACCACTTGATCTCTCAATCTACCTCATAACGGCCCTTGCATCTGATTTGTATACCAACACTGTACTTACGCTGAGAGCTCAGAGCCGTTCAGAACTTCTCAGCAGGCTGCAGTTGTAATGTTTAAGCTTGAGAATGTAGAGTCATAACAAGTATAGGGAGGATGGTAGTTCAGGCAGTGCAATGCTCCCCTTGTGAGATGTGAGATTTCAGGTTACTTGATGGGCTCCCTGATGGCTACATTTGCAGGAAGTGTATCCAGCTGCAGCTGTTGACTAACAAGGTCACGGAATTGGAGCTGGAGCCACATGCACTCAGGACCATCCTGGAGGCTAAAAACCTCATAGATTAGACTTCTACTGAGATAATCATACCTAGAGTACAAGTTTCAGATAGTAGACGGGTGACCACGAGGAGAAGTAAAAGCAGTAAGCAGTCAGTGTAGAGGTGCTACAGTGGCCATTCCCCTCAGCAAGACAGGAGATTATGTGGCCACAAAGAAGACTCCAGGATGATGTGTTGCATCTCGGGTGCTAGGGTCCAGGATGTCTGCAGCAGATTCTCGAGGAGGAAGGTGAGCAGCCAGAGATCATTGTACACATTGGTACCAATGACATACTGTAGGTAGGAAGGAGGAAGAGGGCATGTGCTGTGAGTATAGGGAGTTAGGGAAGAGGCTGAAGTGTAGGACCTCCAAGATTAATCTTTGGATTACTTCCAGTACTACATGTTAGTCCTGGAAGCAATAGGATGATAGTAGAGATGAATGAGTGGCTGGGGAATTAGTGTAGGAAAAGGATTTCAGATTTATGGATCATTGGGATCTCTTCTGGGGAAGGTATGACCTGTACAAAAAGGTTAGGTTACACATGAGCTTGAGGGGGACCAAAATCCTTGTGGGCAGGTTTGTTAGAGCTGTTTGGGAGGGTTTAAACTCATGTGGCAGGGTGATGGTAAACAAGAGTGATGGAGCTGACGATAGGGCCATTGGTATACAAGTCAACACATTGTGTATTGTGTAATTGGACTGTGAAGAAGGACAGGTAGACGATAGGGCAAAATTGCAGTCAGCGGTATGAGGTAAAGTGTAACATGGGAGCAAAATCAACAATGGTGACAGACACAGAACTGAAGGTGTTATTTTTGAATGCAAAGACAGATGATCTTGTAGTGCATTTAGAGGCTGGCTGGTATGATGTTGTGGGCATGAGAGTTGTGGCTGAAAGAAGATAATAGTTTGGATCTTAACCTACAAGGATACAGAAAAGAGCAGGCAGTTAGGCACAGGGGTGGTGAAGTCTCGATTGGTTAAAAAATGAAATCAAATCCTTAGGAAGAGGTGACATGGGATCGAAAGATGTAGAATCCTTGTGGATAGAGTTATGAGTTATGCTGTAAAATGACTGACATTTGTGTTGGAGTTCTTTGAGAAAATTACTGGCAGGATAGACAAAAGCGAGTCAGTGGATGTTGTTTACTTGGAATTTCAGAAGGCCTTTGACATGGTGCCACATATGAGGCTTTTTAACAAGATAAGCGTCCATGGCATTACAGGAATGATGCTAGCAAGGATAGACTTGTTGACTGGCAGGAGGCAAAGAGTGGGAATAAAAGGGGCCTATTTTGGTTGGCTGGTGGTGTTCTGCAGTATTCAGTATTGGGACCACTTCTTTTCTCACTACGTGTCAATGATTTGGATGATAACGATGAAGACTTTGTAGTCAAGTTTGCAGGCACTACAAAGATGAGTGAAAGGGCAGTCAGTGTGGAGGAAGCAAAGTCTGCAGAAGGACATAGGCAGATCGGGTAAAAAAGTGAGAGATGGAATATAGTGTAGGGATGTATATGGTCATGCACTTTGGTAGAAGGAATAAAGACATAGACTATCATCTTAATGAGGAGAAAATTCAAAACTCGGAGGTGCAAAGGGACTCGAAAGTTGTCATACAGGATTCCCTAAAGGTTAGCTGGCAGGTTGAGTTGGTAGTAAGGAAAGCAAATGCAATCATTTCGAGAGGACTAGAATATAGGAGCAAGGACTAAATGGTGAGACTTTATCAGACTGCATTTAGAGTATTGTGAGCAGTTTGGGGTCCTTTATCTAAGCAGAGATGTTATGGCATTAAAAAGGGTCCAGAAGAAAATCCGAAGGGTTTCTACAGTTATATTAATAGCAAAAGGATAGTGAGGGATAAAATTGGTCCCTTAGAGAATCAGAGTGGACAGCTATGAGTGGAACCGAAAGAGATGGGGGAGATTTTGAAGAATTTCTTTTCTTCGGTATTCACGAAGGAGAAGGATATTGAATTGTGTAAGGTAAGGAAAACAAGTAGGGAAGTTATGGAAATGATGATGATTAAAGAGGAGGAAGTACTGGTGCTTTTAAGGAATATAAAAGTGGATAAATCTCCGAATCCTGACAGGATCTTCCCTAGGACCTTGAGGGAGGTTAGTGTAGAAATAGCAGGGGCTCTGACAGAAATATTTCAAATGTCATTAGAAACAGGGATGGTGCCAGAGGACTGGTGTATTTCTCATGTGGTTCCATTGTTTAAAAAGGGTTCTAAGAGTAAACTTAGCAATTATAGGCTTGTCAGTTTGACGTCAGTGGTGGGTAAATTAATGGAAAGTATTCTTAGAGATGGTATATATAATTATCTGGATTGACAGGGTCTGATTAGGAACAGTCAACATGGATTTGTGCTTGGAAGGCCATGTTTGACAAATCTTATTGAATTTTTTGAAGAGGTTACGAGGAAAGTTAACGAGGGTAAAGCACTGGATGTTGTCTATATGGACTTCAGTAAGGCCTTTGACAAGGTTCCACATGGAAGATTAGTTAGGAAGGTTCAATCGTTAGGTATTAATATTGAAGTAGTAAGATGGATTCAACAGAGGCTGGATAGGAGATGCCAGAGAGTAGTGGTGGATAACTGTTTGTCAGGTTGGAGGCCGGTGACTAGTGGTGTGCCTCAGGGATCTGTACTGGATCCAATGTTGTTTGTCATATACATTAATGATCTGGATGATGGGGTGGTAAATTGGATTAGTAAGTATGCAGATGATACTAAGGTAGGTGGCGTTGTGGATAATGAAGTAGGTTTTCAAAGTGTGCAGAGAGATTTAGGCCAGTTAGAAGAGTGCGCTGAATGATGGCAGATGGAGTTTAATGCTGATAAGTGTGAGGTGCTACATTTTGGTAAGAATAAACCAAATAGGACATACATGGTAAATGGTAGGGCATTGAAGAATGCAGTAGAACAGAGTGATCTAGGAATAATGGTGCATAGTTCCCTGAAGGTGGAATCTCATGTGGATAGGGTGGTGAAGAAAGCTTTTGGTATGCTGGCCTTTATAAATCAGAGCATTGAGTATAGGAGTTGGGATGTAATGTTAAAATTGTACAAGGCATTGGTAAGGCCGAATTTGGAGTATTGTGTACAGTTCTGGTCACCAAATTATAGGAAAGATATCAACAAAATAGCGAGAGTACAGAGAAGATTTACTAGAATGCTACCTGGGTTTCAGCACCTAAGTTACAGGGAAAGATTTGACAAGTTAGGTCTTTACTCTTTGGAGTGTAGAAGGTTGAGGGGGGACTTGATAGAGGTATTTAAAATTATGAGGGGGATAGATAGAGTTGATGTGGATAGGCTTTTTCCATTGAGAGGAGGGGAGATTCAAACAAGAGGACATGAGTTGAGAGTTAGGGGGCAAAAGTTTAAGGATAACACGATGGGGAATTTCTTTACTCAGAGAGTGGTAGCTGTGTGGAACGAGCTTCCAGTAGAAGTGGTAGAGGCAGGTTCGGTATTGTCATTTAAAGTAAAATTGGATAGGTATATGGACAGGAAAGGAATGGAGGGTTATGGGCTGAGTGCGGGTCAGTGGGATTAGGTGAGAGTAAGCATTCGGCATGGAATAGAAGGGCCGAGATGGCCTGTTTCCATGCTGTAATTGTTATATGTAAGAGGCTCATGAGAATGAAATGAATGGATTATCGGATGAAGACCCTTTGATGGCTCTGGGCTTGTACTCACTGGAGTTTGGAAAATTGTGGGGGAAATCTCATTGAAACCTGTTGAATATTTAAAGGTCTGGATAGAGTGGATGTGGAGAGAATGTTTCCTATAGTAGTTGAGTCTGAGACTAGAGGCCACAGCCTCAGAATAGAGAGATGTCCATTTCAAATAGAGATGAGGAGGAATATTTTCAGCCAGAGAGTGGTGAACCTGTGGAACTCATTGCCACAGTTTCCTGTGGAGGCAAAGTAATTGGGTATATTTAAAGCAGATGTTGATAGTTTCTTGATTAGTCAGTGTGTCAACGATTACTGGGAGAAGGCAGGCAAATGGGGTTGAGAAGGATAATAAATCAGCCATGATGGAATGACAGATCAGACTTGTTGGGCCAGATGGCCTAATGCTGTTCCTAAGTCTTATGTCCTATGTCTTACTTAAAAATATTCCGCCTGTCATTGCTGATATCATTCATCATTTCATAGAGAAACTTGACAGCCATAGTTCACACAGCAAATGCGATTAATTTTTTTCCACAAAGTTGCCAAGCTGGTCATGGCTCTGATTTATTTGTTTTTTTTCTTTTTGGATTCATAGAGATGGTTTTGGAGACAAAAGCCATCTTAGCAGTCAGGGTAGAGTTTAGGGATATGGATGCGGGGGAATTAGATGTCAGACCAGAGTGTAAGCCTCCACTTCACAGATGGTGGGCTAGCAAACCAGCATTCACAAGGGTTGCTATCTCCTCCCAACTCCACCAAGTCAACAAATTGATATTGGGTTCTACAGTCGGAGTTCCATGCGGGCAGGAGGAATGAAGTCCAATGACCCTCTGAGTAAGTGAATCAGTAAGGCTGGGTGTCGAGGCCTAATATTTGGAGTTCTGTCATTGGCATGTCCAAAGTTCATGGCCTAGTGTTTGGTGATCAGTCGATGCCAAGGGTCGAGGGCTGAGGGTAGATTGGAAGTCTGGAAGCTGAGCCCCATTGGGTAACCTCTGTGAGTCCATTGGGGAACCTCTGTGAGTCCATTGGGGATGTCAAAGGCCCAATTTCTATGAGTCTAAGTCCGCGTTCACCTCAGCTGAAGGCCAAAAACAGCCTGTCCTGGAGTAGTAGGACAGTGCATGTGCATGGGTGGGTGGAGGAACGAAACGGGCTTGTTCTGCTATTGCTTTGCTGTATGTTGTGTTCTGTGGTGTTCTGCCAAACATTGAGGACATGTCATGTCAGTGCTGCAATAGATGGTAACACTTAAGGGCTGACACTAGCACACCCTCAGGGGTGTTGAGAAGGGATAAATAAAGTTGAATCTAAAATCTCCAATGCAATGTCTGCTAAATTTTCCACCCTTTTTTCAAAATGTTCCATGTATCTTCCATTGAAAGGGGAGATTTCCTAAAAGTCACACTTGAAAAGCAGCACTCCTGTTGAAGAGTGGGCCCACAAAAGATTAGTGTGTCAGGATGACAATATTAGACTGTAAGACCATAAGACAAGAGAATTATGCCATTTGGCCTATTGAGTCTACTCCGCCATTCAACCATAGCTGATCCTTTTATCCCCTCCTCAGATCCTCTGCTCAGCCTTCTTCCTGTAACCTTTGATCGCAAGGGCAATCAAGAACCTATCAATCTCTGCCTTAAATACACCCAATGACCTGGCCTCTACAGCAGCCTGTAGTAACAAATTCCACAAATTCACCACCCTCTGGCTAAAGAAATTTATCTGTGTCTCTGTCTTAAATGGACACCCCTCTATCCTGAGGCTGTGCCCTCTTGTCCTAGACTCTCCCCACAATGGCAAACATCCTTTCCACATCTTCAACATTCCAAAGGTTTCAATGAGATCCCCCTCCCCATCCTTATAAATTCTTCTGGGGATTCCAGCAATCCTGGAGCCATCAAACGTTCCTCATATTATAACTCCTTCATTCCCAGAATCATCCTTATGAACATCCCCTGAACCCTCTTCAATGCCAGCACATATTTTGTTAGATAAGGAACCCAAAACTCTTTACAATACTCAAGTTGAGGCGTCACCAGTACCTTATAAAGTCTCAGCATCACACCCCTGCTCTTATATTCCGGATCTCTTGAAACAAATACTGATATTACATTTGTCTTCCTCACCACTGACTCTACTTGCAAGTTAATCTTCAAGGTACTCTGCACAAGGACTCCCAACTTCCTTTGCATCTCAGATTGTTGGATTTTTTTTCTCCATTTAGTAAATGGTCTGCACATTTATTTCTTCTATCGAAGTGCATGACCATGCATTTTCCAACATTGTATTTAATTTGCCACTCTCTTTCCCATTCTCCAAATCTGTCTAAGTCCTTCTGCAGCCTTCCTGTTTCCTCAACACTACCTGCCCCTCCACCAATCTTCATATCATCTGCAAACTTTGCAACAAAGCCATCATCTAAATCATTGCTATACAGCATAAAAGAAGCAGTTCCAACACCAACCCCTGCAGAACGCCACTGGTCACTGGCAGCCAACCAGAAAAGGATCCTTTTATTCCCATTTACTGCCTCCTACCAATTAGTCAATGCTCTAACCATGTTAACTTTCCTGTAACACCATGGGCTCTTAACTTAGTAAGCAGCCTCATGTATGGAACCTAGTCAAAAGTTTTCTGAAAATGTAAATATACAACATCCACTACATCCCCTTTATCTATCTTACTTGTAATCTCCTCAAAGAATTCCAGCAGGTTTGACAGACAAGATTTTCCCTTAAGGAAACCATGCTGACTTTGCCCTATCTTGTCCTCTGTCACCAAGTACTCCATAACCTTGTACTTAACAATTGACTCCAATGTCTCCCCAGCCACCGAGGTCAGGCTGGCTAGATTATAATTTCCTTTCTGCTGTCTCCCTCCTTTCTTAAAGAGTGGAGTGACATTTGCAATTTCCCGGACTTCCAAAACCATGACAGAGTCCAATGATTCTTGAAAGATCATTACTAATGCCTCCTTAATCTGTACCATGAGCACTTTCAGAAACCTAGGGTGCAGTTCATCTGGTCTGGGTGACTTATGCACCTTTAGATCTTTCAGCTTTTAGAGCACCTTCTCCCTTGTAATAGTAACTGCATTCACTTTTCTTCTCTCACATCCTTCAATACCTAGCATGCTGCTTGTGTCTCTCATGGTGAAGAATGATGCAAAATACTCATTTAGTTCATCTGCCATTTCCTTGTCCCCCATTATTATTTCTCTAGTCTAGTGGCCCTACGTCCACTCTCATCTCTCTTTTATTTCTGATATACTTGAGAAAGCTTTTTCTATCCACCTTGATATTGTTTGCTAACTTGCATTCAGATTTCTTCTTTTATCTCCTAATGATTCTTTTAGTTGCTTTCTGTAGGTTTTGAAAAGCTTCCCAATCCTCTATCTTCCTGCTAATTTTTACTTTGTTGTATGCCCTCTCTGGTGCTTTTACATGAGCTTTGACTTCCCTTATCAGCCACAGTTGTACTATTTTGCCATTTGAGTATTTCTTTGTTTTTGGAATACATCTATCCTGCACCTTCCTCATTTTTCCCAGGAACTCATATCATTGCTGCTCTGCTGTCATCCCTGCCAGCAGCTCCTTCCAATTTACTTTGGCTAACTCCTCTCTCATATCACTGTAATTTCCTTTACTCCACTGAAATAATGCTACATCAGATTTTACTTTCTCACTATCAAATCTCAAGTTTAACTCAATCATATTGTGATTATACTGCCTCCTAAGGGTTCCTTTACCTTATGCTCCCTAATCACCTCTGATTTATTAAATAACAATCAATCCAGTATAGCTGATCCCCAACTAGGCTAAACGACAAACGGCTCTAAAAAGCCATCTCATAGGCATTCAACAAGTTCACTCTCTTGAGATCCATGACCAACCTGATTTTCCCAATTTACCTGCACGTTAAGTTTTCCCATGACTATCATAACATTGCCCTTTTGACACACCTTTTCTATTTCCCATTGTAATCTGCAGTCCACAACCCAGCTACTGTTTGGAGACCTGTGTATAACTGCCATCAGGGTCCTTTTACCCTTGCAGTTTCTTAAATCAATCAACAAGTATTCAATATTTTCAGATCCTGTGGCACAACTTTCTAATGATTTGATGCCATTCTTTACCAGCAGAGCCATGATACCCACTCTGCCTATACTTCTATTCCTCTAATACAATGTGTAACCTTGGACATTCAGCTCTTAACTGCAACCATTTTTCAGCCATGATTCAGTACGATTCAGCATCATACCTGACGATCTGTAATAGTGCAACAAGATCGTCCACCTTATTTCTTATACTCCATAAACTGAGATATAACACTTTGAGTTCTGTATTTGCTGCCCTTTTTGTTTTCTCATGCCTAACGCATTGATAATCGCTATGCTAGATGCAATTTTGTCCTATTATCTGCCTGTTCTTCCTGACAATCTGACTGCACGCTATCTTTGCTTTTTTACCATCGATCCTATCCTGAGTGCCTTCACTGCAAATTAGTTTAAACCCACCCCAGCATCTCTAACAATCCTGCCTGTGACAGTATTGGTCCCCCTTGGGTTCAAGTGCAACTCGTCCCCTTTGTATAGGTCATTCCTCCCCCAGAAGAGTTCCCAATGATCCAAGAACAAGGGAGAGGAAGTGGAAGTCATTTACTTGGATTTTCAGAAGACATTTGATAAAGTGCCACACATGAGGCTGCTGAACAAGATAAGGTCACATGGCATTACAGGAAAGATACTGGCATGGATAGAGGAATGGCTGACAGGCAGGAGGCAGCAAGTAGAAATAAAGGGGGCCTTTTCTGGTTGGCTGCCAATGAACAGTGGTGTTCCTTGGGGATCAGTATTGAAACTGCTACTTTTCACATTGTTTATCAATGATTTGAATAATGGCTTTGTGGAAAAGTTTGTGTATGATACAAAGATAGGTGGAGGGTTAGGTGGTGCTGAGGAACCAATGCGCTTGCAGCAGGACTTAGACAGATTGGAAGAATGGGCAAAGAAGTGGCAGATGGAATACAGTGTTGGGAAATGTATGTTAATGCATTTTAGTAAACGGAACAATAGTGCAGTTTATTATCTAAATGGGGGAGAAGGTTCAAACATCAGAGGTACAGCGGGACTTAGGAACCCTTGTACAAGACCCCCAGAAGGTGAATTTACACATTGAGTCTGTGGTAAAGAAGGCAAATGCAATGTTGGCATTTATTTCAAGGGGAATAAAATATAAAAACAAGGAGATAATGCTGAAGCTCAATGAGACGCTAGTCAGGCCACACTTGGATTATTGTCAACAGTTTTGCCCCTGCCCCCATATCTCAGAAAGGATGTGTTGTCATTGGAGAAGTCCAGTGGAGGTTCACGACGATTATAACGGGAATGAAGGGGTTAACATATGAGGAGCATTTGGCAGCTTTGGGCCTGTACTCAATGGAATTTAGAAGAATGCGGGGGGATCTCATTGAAATCTACCGGTTGTTGAAAGGACTAGATAAGGTGGATATGGAGAGGATGTTTCCTGTGGTGAGGGCATCCAGAATTAGAGGGTGCAGCCTCAAAATTGAGGGGTGACCTTTTAGAACAGCGGTAAGGAATATTCTTTTTAGCCAGTAGTGAATCTGTGGAATGCTCTGCTACAGACTGCTGTGGAGGCCAAGTCAAAAGGTATATTTAAGGTGGAAGTTGATAGTTTCCTGATCAGTTAGGGCATCAAAGAACATGGTGAGAAATAGGTGTATGGGGTAGAGTGGGATCCAGTACCCACCATGATTGAATGGCAGAGCAGACTTGATGGGCTGAGTGGCCTAATTCTGCTCCTATGTCTTTAGGTCTTATGGTCTAAGAACCTGAAGCCCTGCCCCCTGCACCAGTTTTTCAGCCACACATATTAGCTGCTGGATCCTCCAATATATCAACTAAATGGACTATTGACTGCAGAGAATTTTGGACACAGCTCAGCACATTATGGAAGCCATCCATCCCCCTGCCCATGGACTCTGCAATATAAAAATTCAACTTTTGGCAGCAGTCAAGTCTAGTTACTCTGAAAATGTTCTCAAGAACTGTAATAAATCAGTTAATGCTTTTTGATATGTTTTATCACTCTAAAATGTAAAACTAATTGAAAGAAAATCACAGGGAGACCGGGAGAAAGCGTATGCTTTGTTTCTTTTTGTTAATTGAGACGTGCATTTATGACCTGGTGGCATAATAATGTATGTAATTCACATACTTCATACGTATACCTGTTAATTAATTATGTAAACAAAGAATGCTCAATCAAACAATTTGTTTATAATATAACACAAATATTACTGAAACTTTAAATGCACAACACTATGGACTGTGGAAAACTTGAAGAGAATGACAAATAAAGAAATGAAAGCTATATTACATCATTTCAGAATTGAACTAATGTTGTTACTAATTAGTTTGAATTTAAATTGTGCTATTCATGTCTCAGATTGCTTTTCAGCCACGCAATAAAGCAGCTTTTAAAAATTAGTTCTTATTGTAATTGTACAATAAAATGGACTATTGAACTCACAGCGTACCTCATCATGGTCTGCCATATTATTGTCTGCTTGCACTGCACTTTCTCTAAAACTGTAACACTTTATTCTCGATGTTTTTATTTGTTTTCCCTTGTACTAACTCAATATACCAATGTATTGATATAAACTACATGAAAGGCATACAAAGCAAAGCTTTTGAATATACCTAGCTGTGGTAAACTATGTATACCTGTCTGGACACGCCCCTCTGCTGACTGCTCCTGTGGCTCCTCCCACAGACCCCTGTATAAAGGCGATTGGAGGCACTGCTCCCCCCTCAGTCTCCGAGATGCTGTGCTCCCTTTTGCTGCTAATAAAAGCCCATCGTTTGCCTCCTGTCTCTGAGAGTTATTGATGGTGCATCACTAGGTACATGTGACAATAATAAACAAGTAAACCAATCAGTTATGAAAATTTGCACACAGCACACTCCTATAAACAGCAACGTAATAGTGTCTAGACATCCTGGCTCAGAAATGCTGGCTGACAAATGAATAATGAATGGCTGGAACACTGGGAATTACTTCTTGTTCTTTTCAAACCGGTGCCATGGGACATTTTATATCCACTTGGGGGAACGCATGGGTCTTCATCCTTACATTTCATCTAAAAAACAGCATTTTTCACAGTGCAGCTCTCCCTCAGAGCTGAACAGGAGAAAATCTACAGACGCTGGCAATCCAAAGCAACACATACAAAATACTGCCTGGCCTGCTGAGTTCCTCCAGAACCTTGTGTGTATTGCTTCCTCCGAGCTGTACTGATGTGTCAGTCAAGACATTCATGCTGCGGTTTATGGAGCAGCATCCCTGGAACCTTCGGACTCAGAACTGTCAACAAACCATGGCCAAGACTAATTCCAAATTTCCAACCACTATTATGCACTAAAGAAAATTGTGTGAGTCCTCTTCATTTCATAGTCAGCAATCAAACATCATTATCACTGATACAATATCTGTGTAACTCTACAAAGATAGGTGGTGGGGCAGGTATTGTTGAAGAAGCAATAAGTCTGCAGAAGGTCTTGGACAGATGTGAGCAGATAGAATATAGCGTAGGGAAGTATATGGTCATACACTTTGACAGAAGGAGTAAAGACGTTGACTATGTTGTAAATGGGGAGAGAATTCAGAAATCAGAGAAATCGGGTGTTCCAGTGCTGGATTCCCAAAAGTTACCTTGCAGATTGAGTCGGTAGTAAGGAAGGAAGATCAATGTTAGCATTCACTTCCAGAGGGCTAGAATATAAAATCAAGGATGTAATGTTGAGGCTTGATAAGATCACATTTGGAGTATCGTGAGCAGTTTTGGGCCCTATATTTAAGCAAGGATGAGCTGCCATTGATGAGGTACTAGCAAAGGATTATAAAAATGATCCCAACAATGAAAGGATTAATGTATGAGGAGCATTTGATGGCTCTAGGCCTGCAATTGTTGGAATTTAGAAGAATGAAAACTCAGGGGGTGGGGCAGTGGGTTGTCCTTGAAGCATATTGAATACTGAAAGGCCTAGATAGAGCAGACGTGGAAAGGGTGATTCCTCTGGTGGGTGAGTGTAGGACCCAAGGGCACAGCCTCAGAATCGAACAACATCCCTTTAGAACAGAAATGAGGGGGTATTTCTTCAGCCAGAGTGTGGTGTATCTTTGGAATTCATTGCTACAGATGGCCTGTGGAGGCCAAGTCACTGGGAACATTTAAAGTAGAAGTTGATACGTTCTTGATTAGAAAGGACAACAAAGAAAGCAGTGAGAAGGCAGGAGAATGGGGTTGAGGGGGAAATGAATCAGCCATGATCGAATGGTGGAGAAGACAGACATACTTTATTGATCCCGAGGGAAATTGGGTTTCGTTACAGTCGCTCCAACCAAGAATAGTGTAGAAATATAGCAATATAAAACCATAAATAATTAAATAATAAAAGGTAAATTATGCCAAGTGGAAATAAGTCCAGGACCAGCCTATTGGCTCAGGGTGTCTGACACTCCGAGGGAGGAGTTGACTCAATGGAATGAATGACCTAATTCTTCTCCAATGTCTTATGGCCATGTGGTCTTATTAATTATTTCCTATGTGTATGTGGTTACTCTAACTCAGTTATGTAACAGAATTTAAACTACTTTCAAAAGCATGTACCTTCCCAGCTCTAAATGAGATCTAAATAGTTTAGCTTGTATATTATGATTATGCCTCTTGTCTTTGGATTCACTTGACATGGAAACTCAGAACATTATAACTATAGGAACAACTTTCCCATGATACAGGCCAACTCACTGTAGAACCATCAATCCACTTATTCTCTACTCCTACATTGTTGTTCTATATATGAATTTTTCTTTAAGCCTATCTAATTCCCTTTTCAGAATGCTGATTATCTTAGTTTTTACTTCACTTGCAGAGAAAATATTTGACCTGTAATTTCCGTATTGAATGCCTTACTCAGTTTAAGTGCTTTGAGTAAATTTCCATTTGCTGTTTTAAACACAAGTAAGTTTTATATGACCTTCTCTCATACTTTGGCCATTAAATCATTACATGAATCTGGTAGGTTAATGCAGTATCCTTTATGCCTGCAGTTCATCCCTTGATCAGTGACAGAGAGCAACATGTCAACTTGTGGCTTATTTAGTATTATTTGCTTGAAAATATGTTTCCTGAAGTGAGGTGCACAGAACTGATTACAACACTCTGGTCGTACGCCTATCAAATCGCTGTGTAACTGAAAAATCACTTCCCTGATGTCAAATTCCCACTGAGATAAAATCCATTTATTTTATCCAATCTACAACTATATCAATGGAAAAAACATATTTAATATAAAGGAAAATGCATAAGGCATTGGTTGGCAAGTCAGATGGTGTTCATGAAATGTAAAACAAGGCTGGAAATTAAGTTCTCAGTGAAATGGCAACTTTCTAGTTATCTCGGCTTGCATTAAATAGCTATCTGCATTGAATATCATGTTGCTAAAAACAAACTTTTAGCAATAATTAGCAAGCTGTCTGTCATTGAACTGCAGATCATGTTGGAAGAAAATAGGTGCATCATTTCAATTTTATAGCTCAATTGAATGTTAACAATTAATACTATATTTATTGCTAAGTTTTTGCTTAAGGCTTCACTTTGCAGTATTCTGATTTTAGAAACAAAGAAAACCTACAGCACAATACAGGCCCTTTGGCCCACAAAGCTGTACCAAACAACTCCTTACCTTAGAAATTACCTAGGCTTACCCGTAGCCCTCTATTTTTCCAAGATCCATGTACCTATTCAAAAGTCTCTTAAAAGACCCTATCGTTTCCACCTCCACCACCGTCACTGGCAGCCCAGTCCACGCACTCACCACTCTCTGCGTAAAAAACTTACCCCTGACATCTCCTCTGTACTTTGTAATGTCAACCTACTTAACTTCGATCTGATATTTTTTATGAATGATGTACATAAACAAAATATGATTTGATTGTAGATCTAGAGATGAAGAATGACAAAAATCTAAGGTGCTCTGAAGAATCCATCAATGAACTATTTTCTGCCCAGCAAACAAAACTTCAACTCAGGGCTCTAACTTCTGCTGCTGGGAGTACATTTTCCATGGAAGACACATTTAATGGTGAGAACTGTGTGTTTCCTCAGTGAATAAAAAAAATCTCAAGTCTTAAGCAGCTCAAGTTTATGCTCACAGTTCCTCAATTTCTCCATCAGAAATGATACTTTCTGTGTCCCTTAATTATTTTAGACATCCTGATTCCACAGTAACTAGGTTAACTGTCCATATTTTTTTTTCTTCAAATGCAATCTTTAAGCTCTTATGTCAATCTATATCACATCCAAGCAAATATGTACAATATACTTCATAGACACAGGCCCCCAAATTTACTGTAGTGCTCCAGTGGGGCTCTGATTAAGGTTGTAGTTGAAGCATCATTTTTTTTACTTACAATACAGTTACACTTAGCTCACCATGTGCATGCTGAACCTTTTGCTCATCTGCATTGGTGTTACTTACTTGCATTAGGGCCAAGTCCTTCTCCACCTTGGCCATCGGTCAAAATTCACCTTAAATATAGTTGTTGTTTCTGATTTTACCACATTCTCTGGCAGCAAATTCCAACTATCAACCACTCTCTGAGATATTAAAAAATCAGTATCTCTCACATCCCCTTTAACTCTCCTTCCTCTCACCCCAAGCCTCTGCCCTCTTGATTTTGATACGACTACTGTGGAAAGAAGATTCTAACTATTTACCCTACCTAGGACTCTCCTGATTTTAAATACTCCTATTAGATCAATCTACTTTGCTATATTAAAAACAAACCCATCTTATCTTTCCCCAAAACTAAAATACTCTAATCCAGGCAACATAATAATTAAGGCAAACACGAGGAAATCTGCAGATGCTGGAAATTCAGCCAACACAGACAAAATGCTGGTGGAACCCAGCAGGCCAGGCAGCATCTATAGGGAGAAGCACTGTCGACGTTTCGGGCCGAGGCCCTTCGTCAGGATTAACTGAAAGGAAAGATAGTAAGGGATTTGAAAGTAGGAGGGGGAGGGGAAAATACGAAAGGATAGGAGAAGACCGGAAGGAGTGGGGTGAAGCTGAGAGCCGGAAAGGTGATTGGCAAAAGGGATACAGAGCTAGAGAAGGGAAAGGATCATGGGACGGGAGGCCTAGGGTGTTACATACTCATGACATGACAGTGGTACCCTTGTCACGTGACTGGGGTTGAAGCTATTCTGGACTTGAGGTACTGGTCTTGTGATGGTGGAGTGACGTCATTTTCCCGCCAGTAGAGATCATGTGACAGGTTTTTTTTACAGGTTATAAAAGGAAGACCCCACCCTGTGGGGAGGGGCAGTTCGTGGCTGGATTTGCCAAGCTGACTTCATGCCACTGCGTGATTTAATGTGATGACGCAGTTTAGTTGAAAAATGAAGTTTTATCTAATGCCTAAAGTTTAAGAGGTCATTGCCAGCAGTTTCATTACTGTGGAGAGTTAGATAAAAGTTCGGGAGTTAAAGATCGAGGAGAATCGAATTTCGACAGTGGAATGGGTTCGACCTTGTGTGATCCTCATTCGGAAGGATTTCGTTGACTGTTCTCGTGTTAATCTCTGCGGGATAGCAGAAGATTGAGGACAGTGTGGAAGAAAAGGTCAGTGCCTTTAAACAGTTACGTTTCATAAAATTCTTCGTGGGAAGAGTTCGACGCCGGGGATTGAAGGAGAACGACGTGGAAGAGAATTTAAATCGCCTTAAAAAGTCTCTCCTTTTAAATGGACTGAGCATTTTGAACTTTTGGCAATATCGCTTTAAACAACTGTTTTTGCAACATCGCTTTAAGAACTGTTAAGCTGCCGCACAGCAGCTGTTTTCCGGTTACGTTAGTGTTTGTTTACTTTTGGGGGGTTTGTTTTCAGTGTTTAATAAATGTGTTATTTGTTATAAAAACCCTTGCCTAACTCACATATATTAATTGTTGCCTGAATACGTAACATAATATGGCGGCTGCGTCCGGATTGGATCGTTTGAGTTTAAATGCTTGTTAACTTTTGAGTCGGTGTTTTGGAAACGGGGAATACTCGATTCTTTTGTTTGATTGGCTTGTGAGTGGTATTCGGCAACGATGAATATTGATGAGTTTCTGGATTCGCCAGGCGCGGATTTGTTAGCGAAGGCGAAAAAAACTGAGGTGACTGAGATAGCTAGTAGATTGCAACTTAAAGGTATTTTGCAGACTACTTCTAAGGCTGTAATACAGAGAAAAATCGCGTCTCACTATGTGGATTCGGGTGTTTTTGATGATTCGGTTTTAGAGTCGTTTCCAATAAGTAATCTGGAGATGCAGTTGCAAATCGAACAGATGATGTTAGAGCGTTGTAAATTAGAGGCTGCACAAAAACAGAGGGAGTTTGAATATGCAATGGAGGAATTCAGGTCTGGGAAACAGTCTTCTGGTTCTAAAAAACCATTTGTTGCTAGTCAAGAAATTAAATTGGTCCCTCCATTTAGTGAAACAGAAGTGGAAAGATATTTTCAACATTTTGAAACTATTGCTCGGATATCAGAGTGGCCAAAAGATAAATGGTCAGTGTTGTTACAGAGTGTAATTAAAGGTAAAGCACAACAAGTTTACACAGCTTTAACTGCTGCGCAAGCACTTGATTATGATATTGTGAAAATGCATATTCTCAAAGCGTACGAATTAGTCCCAGAAGCTTATAGGGAAAGATTCAGAAGTTTGAAAAAGTCTGTGGAAAAGACTTATGTGGAATTTGCCTATGATAAAGCTATGTGTTTTGAGAGATGGGTTTCTTCTAAAAATGTAAATGGGGACTATGATACATTGAGAGAGCTGATTTTGATGGAGGAATTTAAAAGAAGCATTCCGGTTGAAGTAAGGACCTACTTAAATGAGAGGGATACTGATAAATTGCAGGACTGTGCTAGATTAGCTGATGAGTATGTTTTAATCCATAAGAATAAATTTCCTCAGGGCAGAATTTTTAAGAGGAAAAATAACATGGAGACTCAAGGTATATCAGAAATTAAATCAGAGGTTAATGAGAAAGGTAAGGAGGAAGGAAAACCTGTGAAGGAAAAACAGTTTGGTCTTATTTGTAACTATTGTAAGAAGCCTGGCCATGTAATAGCTAACTGTTTCAAATTGAAAAAGAAAGAGAAGGAAGCAGTTCCAGATGCTTATGTGCAACATACTGAAGCACCTGTAAAATTACAGGGTTTGGTAAACACAAAGGAGGCTTTGTTAGAGTCTGATCAAGTTAGAAAGGGATATGATCATTTTATAACTGAAGGGTTTGTATCCTCGAAAGAAGGATCTACTCTGGTGCCAATAAAAATTCTTAGGGATACTGGAGCTTCTCAATCACTGATGTTAGACAGTGTGTTGAAGTTTAATGGAGAGAGTGATACTGGTGAGGTAAATTACGTAAGAGGTGTTGGGAGTGATTTTATGCCTGTATATTTACATAAAGTAAATTTAAAGTCAGGGTTAGTTACAGGATTTGTTAAAGTAGGATTACAGCATAGCTTACCTGTGAAGGGTATTTCTTTATTGTTAGGTAATGATTTGGCAGGTGGACAAGTTTTTCCTGAAGTGCATTTGACAATGGAGTCAGAGGAACCAGAGATGAATTCTAACACAGATTCTTCCTGTGTTGTGACTAGAGCTATGGCTAACAAGATTGATGTGCAGAATGAGGTTGTTACTCATGACTGTTCAACTCAGGATTCGAGTTTTGAGGATGTGTCAGAGACTTTCTTACCTTCGTTGTTTGAACAAGATTCTGGGAGTAAGTCTGACTATGAAGATTTATCTCTGTCTCGGAAGGAGATGATAGCAGAGCAGAATAGAGACCCTGAGATTATAAAATTGAGAGAACAAGCTTTACTAGATAGTGAAATTGAGAAGGTGCCAGTAGGATATTACTTGGAAAAAGGAGTGTTGATGAGGAAGTGGAGGTCACCTACAATTCCTGCAAGTGAGGAATGGAATGTTGTTTACCAGGTAGTTGTTCCTAAAGTTTATCGGAATGAGATTTTGACTTTAGCTCATAGTGTGCCTTTAGGTGGACATCAAGGGGTAAGGAAAACTGTGGACAAGATTTTAAAACATTTTTACTGGCCTGGTCTAAGAAAAGATGTGACGATGTTTTGTAAAATGTGCCATACTTGTCAAATTGTGGGTAAACCAAATCAGGTTATACCAGTAGCTCCATTACAACCTATTCCAGCATTTGGTGAACCATTTTCTAAAGTTATTGTAGATTGTGTTGGTCCATTACCAAAGACAAAAACTGGTTATCAGTATTTGTTGACTATCATGTGTACTTCGTCTAGGTTTCCAGAGGCAGTACCACTAAGGAATATAAAAGCTAAAACTGTGACAAAGGCTCTTATAAAATTCTTTTCTTATTTTGGATTGCCTAAGGAAATACAAACTGATCAAAGCAGTAATTTTATGTCTGGATTGTTTCAACAGATAGTTTATAAATTGGGAGCTAAGCAAATCACTTCGTCTGCATACCATCCAGAGTCACAAGGTGCCTTGGAGAGGTTTCATTCTACCCTCAAGAATATGATTAGGACATATTGTGTGGAAAATGAAAGTGACTGGGATGAGGGTATAAACTTACTTTTATTTGCAGTAAGGGAATCGGTACCGGATTCTTTAGGTTTCAGTCCATTTGAACTTGTGTTTGGGCATAGAGTTAGAGGACCTTTAGCTTTATTGAAAGAACAGTGGATTAGTAAGGAGGTACACACTAATTTGTTGGACTATGTTTTGAAATTTAAGGACAGGTTACATAAAGCTTGTAGCTTAGCCAGGGAAAATTTAAAGTTGGCTCAGGAGAAAATGAAAACTTGGTATGATAAAGAAGCTAGGATGAGGATGTTTAAGCCTGGAGATAAGGTGTTGGTTCTTTTCCCAGTGCAGACAAATCCTTTACAAGCTAGATTTCATGGTCCTTATGAAATTGTGTCTAAAATCAATGATGTGGATTACGTAATAAAAACTCCAGATCGTAGAAGGTCAACACAACTTTGCCATATAAATATGATTAAACCATATTTTGGGAAACAATCTGATACTGTGACTGTTGTGGTTAGTGAGAATGAGTTTGATGTAACTAGGAATATGATAGATGATTCATCTGACATTCATTCTAAATCCAACATTGTTTCTGTTAGGTTACCAAATTCAACCATTCTGGAAAATATTGAGGAGAAATTAGCACATTTACGGCTAGAGCAGAAACAGCAGATGAAGGAATTGATTTTTAAATATAGGGATTTGTTTCCAGATGTTCCGAGAAGGACTACTATAGCTTCACATGATGTAGATGTTGGAGATGCCAAACCTATCAAACAACATCCATATAGGATGAACATGGAAAAATGTGAACTTGCTGAGAAAGAAATTGAATACATGTTAGAGAATGATATTATTAGACATTCTAACTCGAATTGGAGTTCGCCATGTGTTATGGTGCCAAAACCAGATGGTAGTATTAGGTTTTGTACGGACTATAGGAAGGTGAATGCTGTAACAAAAACAGATGCATATCCAATTTCTAGAGTAGATGATTGTGTAGATAAAGTTGGAAAAGCAAAGTTCCTTACAAAGATTGATTTATTGAAAGGGTATTGGTGTGTTCCATTAACGGACAGAGGTAGAGAGATTTCTGCATTTGTAACTCCATCTGGGTTATATGAGTATAATGTTCTTCCATTTGGGATGAAGAATGCCCCAGGTACTTTCCAGAGGATGATTAACTCTGTGATTCAGGGATTGAAAGATACTGATGCTTATATTGATGATTTAGTGACAGGAAATGATACTTGGGAAGCACACATTATTACGGTGGAGAAATTGTTTGAAAGGCTTTCAAAAGCTAACTTAACTATTAATTTAGCTAAGAGTGAATTTGGACATGCCACTGTGACTTACCTTGGTTATGTTGTGGGTCAAGGTAAGGTAGCTCCTGTTCAGGCAAAAGTTCGGGCAATTTTAGAGATTCCCACTCCAACGGGGAAAAAAACTCTCAGAAGATTTTTGGGAATGGTAGGATATTATCGAAAATTTTGTAAGATTTTTGCTAATGTTGCCCTTTTGCAGAAGAATGTGAAGTTTGTGTGGACAGTGCCTTGTCAAGAAGCATTTGAAAAATTGAAAACAATGATATGTCAACAACCTGTGCTTAAGGCACCTGACTTTAAAAAACCTTTTTCATTAGCTGTAGATGCTAGTGATGAGGCTGCGGGAGCAGTATTAATGCAAAGGAACGAGGGTGATGAGGTTGATCATCCAGTAGCTTACTTTTCTAAGAAATTTAATAAGCATCAAAGAAATTATTCGACAATAGAGAAAGAATTGTTATCTCTTGTTTTAGCTTTAGAATATTTTGAGGTATATGTTGGTACAACTCAAAAACCACTTATTGTTTACACTGATCATAATCCGTTAGTTTTTCTGAGTAAGATGAAAAACAAAAACAGAAGATTATTAAATTGGAGTTTGATGTTACAAGAGTGCAATATTGTGATAACTCATATTAAAGGTAAAGATAATGTGGTTGCTGATTGTCTATCTCGATGTTGAATGTACAATGTAATTTTTTTTATGGAGTGGTTTTTTTTCTGATTGTAACACTCCTACTGTATTGTGAGTTGTAAGCTGTTATGTGATGGTATTGTATATTGTGTATGTTATAAAATTTATACATTTGTTTTTCTTGTAAGTAATTGTTAAAATTTTTGTTCTTGTCAGACCAAAACTGTTTTTTTGGAGGGAGGTGTCACGTACTCGTGACATGACAGTGGTACCCTTGTCACGTGACTGGGGTTGAAGCTATACTGGACTTGAGGTACTGGTCTTGTGATGGTGGAGTGACGTCATTTTCCCGCCAGTAGAGATCATGTGACAGGTTTTTTTTACAGGTTATAAAAGGAAGACCCCACCCTGTGGGGAGGGGCTGTTCGTGGCTGGATTTGCCATGTTGACCATGCCACTGCGTGATTTAATGTGATGACGCAGTTTAGTTGAAAAATGAAGTTTTATCTAATGCCTAAAGTTTAAAAGGTCATTGCCAGCAGTTTCTTTACTGTGGAGAGTTAGATAAAAGTTCGGGAGTTAAAGATCGAGGAGAATCGAATTTCGACAGTGGAATGGGTTCGACCTTGTGTGATCCTCATTCGGAAGGATTTCATTGACTGTTCTCGTGTTAATCTCTGCGGGATAGCAGAAGATTGAGGACAGTGTGGAAGAAAAGGTCAGTGCCTTTAAACCGTTACGTTTCATAAAATTCTTCGTGGGAAGAGTTCGACGCTGGGGATTGAAGGAGAACGACGTGGAAGAGAATTTAAATCGCCTTAAAAAGTCTCCCCTTTTAAATGGACTGAGCATTTTGAACTTTTGGCAATATCGCTTTAAACAACTGTTTTTGCAACATCGCTTTAAGAACTGTTAAGCTGCCGCACAGCAGCTGTTTTCCGGTTACGTTAGTGTTTGTTTACTTTTGGGGGGTTTGTTTTCAGTGTTTAATAAACGTGTTATTTGTTATAAAAACCCTTGCCTAACTCACATATATTTATTGTTGCCTGAATACGTAACAAGGGAGAAAGAAAGGGGGAGGGGAGCACCCGAGAGAGATGGAGAACAGGCAGAGTGATGGGCAGAAAGAGAGAGAAAAAAAGGAGGAGGGGGGAAAAGCTAAATATATCAGGGATGGGGTAAGAAGGGGAGAAGGGGCATTAACAGAAGTTAGAGAAGTCAATGTTCATGCCATCAGGTTGGAGGCTACCCAGCCGGCATATAAGGTGTTGTTCCTCCAACCTGAGTGTGGATTAATCTCCTCTGAATTCTCCCTAGTACAACCACATCCTTCCCACGGTGTGGTGACCAGAACTGTACAAAATACTTCCAAGTGTGGCCCATTGCTTGTAGTTATTACAGAATGTTATAACTTTTATAATCTAAACTCGAACCAATGAAGACAAGCATGACTTTTTCACCACTCTTTCTACTGATGTGGCTGTGGTGAACTACATATACCTGTCTGGACTGCTCCTGTGGCTCCTCCTACAGACCCCTGCTGACTGCTCCTGTGGCTCCTCCCACAGACCCCTGTATAAAGGCGATTGAGGCCTGTGCCCGGCCTCATTCTCCAGGATGTAGTGTTGTTCATTCTTCCAGTCAATAAAAGCCGATACCTCGCTTCTTACGTCTCACAGTGAGTTATTGATGGTGCATCAGTGGCCACCTTTAAGGAACTATGGGCTTGAAGCCAAAGGTCTCTCTTTTCTCAACACTTATTGGTGGCCTACTATTTACTGTATGTCCCATCCCCTATCTGACTTCCCAGTCTCGCACTTGTCAGAATTAGGTTCCATTTGTCAATGTCCATTTGTCCTTCTTCTATTGATCTGTTCCTACAGTGGCCTTAGATGGCATTCCTTGCTGTTCACAGCTCTACCAACTTTCATATCATCACAAACTTAGTAATCAGACCTTCCATATTTACTTCCTAATTATTAATATGTATTATAAATAACAAGTATCTCATCACCATCCTTACTGTACAGAATTTTCACACACTTTCAATTGGAAATACATCCTGCAACCACTACTCTTTGATCTGATCACCACACCACTTTTGGATCCAATTACCCAACTTGCTTGGATCTCATGTGTCCTGACCTTATGTACCAGCCTAATGAAGTACATAAGGCTACCTATGCAGGAGTTTGACGAATGTTTCACTAAAATAATCCATATAGACCAAATTGTGCTTCATCAGTCTTCTGAGTTACTTCCTGAAAAACTCAATTAAATTATTAAGACATAAATTCTCTGCACAAGCCAGATTCTTGGTTCTGGATATTTGACTTTCTTACCAGGAGACTACAGACACTTTAACTCCTCCTTGCTGACAATCAGCACAAGGATGTACATTTCACTCACTGCTCTATTCTCTTTACACTAATGTCTGTGTAGTTAAACACAGCTCAAATGCCATCTATAAGATTGCAAGTAACACCACTGTTATTAGTAGAATTTCAGATGATGATAGATAGGCTGGTTTAATGGTGTCGCACAACAACCTCGTACTCAAGTGGGTTAAAGTGCATGTACTTCAATGCAAGAAGCATCAGGATCAAAGGTGATGAACTGAGAGCTTGGATACATACATGGAATTATGATGTAGTGGCCATTACAGAGACTTGGCTGGCACCAAGGCAGGAATGGATTCTAAATATTCCTGGATTTCAGTGTTTTAAAAGGGATAGAGAGGGGTGAAAAGGGGAGGAGGGGTGGCATTACTGGTCAGGGATACTATTACAGCTACAGAAGGGGTGGGTAATGTAGAAAGATCCTCTTTTGAGTCAGTATGGATAGAAGTCAGGAACAGGAAGGGAGCAGTTACTCTACTGGTGGTATTCTATAGGCCCCCTGGTAGCAGCAGAGATACCGAGGAGCAGATTGGGAGGCAGATTTTGGAAAGGTGCAAAAATAACAAGGTTGTTATCATGGGTGACTTTAACTTCCCTAATATTGATTGGCACCTGATTAGTTCCAATGGTTTAGATGGGGGAGAGTTTGTTAAGTGTGTCCAGGACGGATTCCTGTCACAGTATGTTGACAGGCCAACTAGGGGGAATGCCATACTAGATCTAGTATTATGTAACAAACTGGGTCAGGTCACAGATCTGTCAGTGGGTGAGCATCTGGGGGACAAAGATCACCGTTCCCTGACCTTTAGCGTTATCATGGAAAAGGATAGAATCAGAGAGGACAGGAAAATTTTTAATTGGGGAAGTGCAAATTATGAGGCTATAAGGCTAGAACTTGCCTTATACCAAAGAATGGTAGGGTGAAGGAAACATGGGTAACAAGTGAAGTGGAAAATCTAGTCAGGTGGAAGAAGGCAGCATACATGAGGTTTAGGAAGCAAGGACCAGATGAGTCTATTGAGGAATATAGGGTAGCAAGAAAGGAGCTTAAGAAAGGGCTGAGAAGAGCATGAAGGGGGCATGAGAAGGCCTTGGTGAGTAGGGTAAAGGAAAACCCCAAGGCATTCTTCAATTATGTGAAGAACAAAAGGATGACAGGAGTGAAGGTAGGACTGATTAGAGATAAAAGTGGGAAGATGTGCCTGGAGGCTGTGGATTGAGCAAGATCCTCAATGAATACTTCTCTTCGGTATTCACCACTGAGAGGCAACTTGATGACGGTGAGGACAATATGAGTGAGGTTGATGTTCTGGAGCATGTTGATATTAAGGGAGAGGAGGTGTTGGAGTTGTTAAAATACATTAGGACAGATAAGTCCCAGGGGCCTGATGGAATAGTCCCCAGACTGCTCCACGAGGCAAGGGAAGAGATTGCTGAACCTCTGGCTAGGATCTTTATGTCCTCGCTGTCCACAGGAATGGTACCGGAGGATTGGAGGGGGTGAATGTTGTCCCCCTGTTCAAAAAAGGTAGTAGGGATAGTCTGGGTAATTATGGACCTGTGAGCCTTATGTCTGTAGTGGGAAAGCTGTTGGAAAGATTTTTAGAGATAAGATCTATGGGCATTCAGAGAATCATGGTCTGATCAGGAAGAGTCAGCATAGCTTTGTGAAGGGCAGATCATGTTTAACAAGCCTGATAGACTTCTTTGAGGAGGTGACCAGGCATATAGATGAGGGTAGTGCAATGGATGTGATCTACATGGAGTTTAGTAAGGTATTTGACAAGGTTCCACACGGTAGGCTTATTCAGAAAGTCAGAAGGCATGGGATCCAGGGAAGTTCGGCCAGGTGGATTCAGAATTGGCTTGCCTGCAGAAAGCAAAGGGTTGTGACGGAGAGAGTACATTCTGATTGGAGGGCTGTGACTTGTGGTGTCCCACTAGGATCGATTCTGGGACCTCTACTTTTTGTGATTTTTATTAACAACCTGGATGTGGGGGTAGAAGAGTGGGTTGGCAAGTTTGCAGATGACACAAAGGTTGGTGGTGTTGTAGATAGTGTAGAGGATTGTTGAAGATTGCAAGGAGACATTGATAAGATGCAGAAGTGGGTTGAGAAGTGGCAGATGGAGTTCAACCCGGAGAAGTGTGAGGTGGTGCATTTTGGAAGGACAAACTCAAAGGCAGAGTACAAAGTAAATGGCAGGATACTTGGGAGTGTGGAAGAGCAGAGGGATCTGGGGGTACATGTCCACAGATCCCTGAACGTTGCCTCACAGGTAGATAGGGTGGTTAAGAAAACTTATGGGGTGTTAGCTTTTATAAGTTGAGGGATAGAGTTTAAAAGACGCGATGTAATGATACAGCTCTATAAAACTCTGGTTAGGCCACACTTAGAGTACTGTGTCCAGTTCTGGTTGCCTCACTATAGGAAGGATGTGGAAGCATTGGAAAAGGTACAGAGGAGATTTATCAGGATGCTGCCTGGTTTAGAGAGTATGCATTACGATCAGAGATCAAGGAAGCTAGGGCTTTACTCTCTGGAGAGAAGGAGGATGGGAGGAGACATGATAGAGGTGTACAAGATATTAAGAGGAATAGATAGAGTGGACAGCCAGCACCTCTTCCCCAGGGCACCACTGCTCAATACCAGAGGACATGGCTTTAAGGTAAGGGGAGGGAAGTTCAAGGGGAATATTAGAGGAAGGTTTCTTACTCAGAGAGTGGTTGGTGCATGGAATGCACTGCCTGAGTCAGTGGTGGAGGCAGATACACTAGTGAAATTTAAGAGACTACTAGACAGGTATATGGAGGAGTTTAATGTGGGGGGTTATATGGGAGGCAGTGTTTAACGGTCAGCACAACATTGTGGGCTGAAGGGCCTGTACTGTTCTATGTTCAACAACAGCAAGACCAAGGAACTAATTGTGGACTTCAGGTAGGGGAAGTTGGGAGAGAACATGCAGCAATTGTCATTGAGGGACCAGTGGTGGAAAGGATGAACAGCTTCAAATTCCTGGGCATCAACATATCAGTAGATCTATCATGGGCCCAACACGTTGGTGCAATCAGAAATAAAATACGTCAGAGGCACTACTTCATTAAGAGGTGAAGAAATTTGATAGGTCATGAAAAATTCATACAAATTACTGTTAATGCACTGTATGGTGGAGGGAATCTGGTTTCAATGCACAGAATCACAAGAAGTTGAAAAAGGTTGTAAACTCTATCACAGGCTCAAACCTCAAACCATTGAGGACATTTTTAAGAGGTGGTGCTTCAAGAAGTTAAGGACTCTCATCATTGGAACAGGCCCTCTTCTTGTTACTACCATCAAGGACAAGGTACAGGAAACTGAAGACCATTTAGTAATATCTTCTTCCTCTTGCCATGAGATTTTTGAATGGTCCACAAACCCATGAACATTACCTCGTTATTCTGTTTTGCACGATTTTTGTTTTGCAACTCATGAAATTTTATGCTGTTCACCATACTGCTGCTGCAAAACACAAATTTCACATTGTATGTCAACAATAATAAATCTGATACTGATCCTTTTCGACTGAATTTACTCTAATAACTTCCCTAAGTAGGTACATTGATCTGTAATAATTTTGTGCATGCAGGCAGATTGACGTCTGTACAATTGAGACATAGGTCATGCTGGAAATCTGAAATAGGAAATGATCGACAGGTCAGGCAGCAACTGTAAAGAAAGAAACAAATTTAACATTTCAGGTCAATTAACAAGAGGAGGAATGCAAGCCCATGTAGACCAGTACAGTGTACCAATAAGGAAGTGACCAGTGCTGTGTTTGTGATACAATCATTTCAATAGCTTAATTTCACTCTGTTAATGATCTTTCATCAAAAATAAAAATCTTAACTCTTCCACTGCTCTTGACTACCACTAATATAGGGTATACCAATTCTTTTTCTTAGGATTGGGGAATCTAAAACGAGGGGGAATTGAAGGGAAAGATTTGAAAGAGACATGAGGGGAAACATTTTCACACAGAGGGCTGTAGGTATATGGAATAGTCTGGCAGAGAAGCTGTGGAGGTGGGTACAATTATCACCAATAGACTGTCCTGGAGCAACCAACTTGATATCATGGCCAAGAAAGCGCACCAAAGCTTTAGCTTCCTCAGGAGGCAAAAAATTTGGCATGTCCCTGTCAACATTAACCAATTTTTGTTGATGCACCACAGAATCCCTTCTATCTGGATGCGCAATGGCTCGATATGGCAGCTGCTCTGCTCAAGACTGCAAGAAACTGCAGAGTCTCGCGGATACAGCTCAGCACTTCACAGGAACCAGCCGCTCCTCTATGGATTCTGTTGATACTTCTCGCTGCCTCAGTAGAGAAACCTGCATAATCAAAGATCCCACCCACCCACTCCAAAAATTGTCTCTTCTCCCCTCTCCCAAAGAGCAGATGATACAAAGGCCTGAAAGTGCACACCACCAGGCTCAAGGACAGCTTCTATCCCACTGTTATCAGACTCTTGAATTCATCTCTTGTATGATAAGATGGACTCTTGACCTTACAATCTATCTCATTATGATCTTGCACTCTATTGTTTCCTTGTGCTGTCCTTTTCCAGTAGTGTTAACACCATTGTTATTGCTTTATCCCATTCTAGCTCAATGCACTGTGCAATGATTTGATCTGTATAAACAGCGGGCAAGACAAGCTTTTCACTGTGACAATAATAAACCAATATCAATACAAATTCAATGTTTAAAAGACATGAACAAGCTATAGAGATAGAAATAATATGAAGAATATGGTCCAGTCACAGACAAATATAGGTCAACAAGAATAATTGAGGCCAAAGGGTCTGTTTCTATGTTATTTTACTATTCAATGTACTCAATGAATTAATCATCTTTTAATGCATCTTGCGCTTTCCATCTATACAATTTGCTGTTCCACTTGACTTCAACATGTACCAAGCATTAGCAGCTATACTGCACATGTTCTGCCTGTAAATCCCCTTGATAGTATCAAGAATAAAAGCTTTCATATACACATTGTTCCTCAGCACAACATTGCAACTGAGAAACTACACCTTTAACACCGTGGTGTTCCCTCACTACTGCTTTGGAGTGCTGTCTAGATTACATTTCTGGAACAGTCCATGAAACCACTACCATACATTATGTGAGAATGTTTGCCTAAGAGCCATAGCCCATATTAGACTAAGATACAATTTTTTTTAAAGCTGTTATGAGTCTTCAGGAAATAAATCGGGGAACAGGAACTTTCCTTGCCTGAACAGGATGTGAAGAGACAAAACATTGGGGGGGAGGGAAGAAAGAATTTAATTACACAATGGGTTGTTGAAGCTTAGTTTAAAGAGGCTGTGTAAAGAGGAAATTTGTATAGGTGCTGGAAGCAGTAAATATAAAGTGAAAAATGCAATATTTTAGATTTTTTTTCCTGATGAAGGGTTTTGACTCGAAATGTTGACACTTCCTTTATCCCCACAGATGCTGCTTGACCCGCTGAGTTCCTCCTGCTGATTGGTTGTTGCTCCAGACTTCTGCAACTTGGGTATTGAAAATTCTGCAAATAGTTAAGCAAAACCCTGACGATGACATGATGCAGTGAATGATTGGAATATTGGAAATTCATGTGATCCCATATTCCTTGAGGAGTACCTATTGCAAAAATAAATATCACAAGGCCAATATATTTCACAGTTCCTCTAATGTTGCTCATTCTCTGTCTTAAAACTCCCTATCCAGAGTCATTACATGAACATCGTCACCTCAGAATCTGCAACCGATCAGAATGGAAGCTTGCAAACATCTTCTCGATGACATTTGGGATGGCAATAAATGTCGGTCTTCTTAATGACAGCCAAATCCTGAAAGATACGTCAATAAGAGATAAAGTTATTTAGGTGCAAAACGACACTTATAACTAAATCTATATTTGCACATTCGCGAATGAAATACTCATAGACATTAACATGATAGGCAAATTATAAATACTTTTATAAATGCTTGCAAACATGTAAGATTTTGAGGCAAACTTGTTGGTGATTGATGTGAAGTAGTAGGCAGAAATAAGGAGCTGTGTAAATCATTCTTTTGCACTTAATAAATGTAAACTAACTTCATTATCACTTATGAAGTGAAATAAATGATTTCTTGGAATGAATCTTTCTATGTTTTAATGGGGCATGGGATTAAGCAAAAAATAAAATGTCATCATTATTGTAATAATAATGGATGAGAGTGTACTTGTACAGTTATATTTGAAATGCTTGTAGTTGGTGAATTTTACTGCTTGGGAAAATATCAGGAGCATCTTTATGAGCTGAAAAGTGGTTTTATAATGATTGTGGATGGTAGAGAGTTGAGGAATTACATTTCTATTGAGCAACACTGCCACTTTTAAACAGTGTTGGTGAGTCTTTACAAGTGAAGACTTGATAAAATGAGCAAGCAACTAATTCATTATTATAATATTTTCAGTTATACTGACAATAGTCTTTGAGAGTTAATGTTCCGGAGACACAGTTGGTGTGAAATATAATGAGAACCGGGTACTCCCCATGCAAATTACAAGGACTCTGTCAACGATCAGGAGTACATAACTCTTTCCTTATTGTAATGATGCCATTTCTTTCTGTCACATTTTGCAGAAATGGGTCTTGCTGCAGACATCAGACATTCCAGAAGAGTGTGAAAATGGGAAACATGTTAGTTCTTCCTACCTTGAACTTAACTCAATTTGAAAATTTAAGGATCTTGCCTAAGATACTCTAATGGTTCAACTTTGGAGGAGATGCAGAAGCAGTTTACCAGGATGCAGTCTGACTGTGAGGGCATGTTCTATAGGGAGAGGTTGGACAAACATGGGTTGTTTTCTCTTGAATGGTAGAGGCCAAGAGAGGACCTGATAGAAATATATAACTTTATGCTAGGCATAGTTGTATCATTTTCCCAGGATTAAAAAGTCTAATACTAGATTTAGTTACCAAGTATCTTTAAACAGAGAGAGGTGGGTACCCGCAAGGTAGAGGATATAAATATGACAGAGGCATTTAAGAGGCTCTTAGATAGGTACTTGAATATGCAGAGAATGGATGGATATGGATATTATATAGGTAGAAGGGATTAGTTTAGTTAGGTAATTAAATACTAGTTTAAGTAATTCTGCACAACATTGAGGGGTGAAGGGCCTGTTTCTGAGCTGTACTATTCTACATTTTATGGTCTTCATGCCTTTAGTTCTCCTACATAAGAACATAAGAACGTAAGAAAAAGGAGCAGGAGTAGGCCATTCGGCCCATCGAGCCTGCCCCACCATTCAATTAGATCATGGCTGATCTGTCGGTAAACTCAGCTCCATCTTCTTGCCTTTTCCCCATAATCCTTAATTTCCTTACTAAATAAAAATCTATCTAACTGTATCTTAAATATATTTAGTGAAGAAGCCTCAACTGCTTCCCTGGGCAGAGAATTCCACAGATTTACCATTTCTATCTTATCTATCCCTTTCAAAATGTTGTATGTTTCTATAAGATCCCCTCTCATTCTTCTGAATTCCAGAGAGTATAGTTCTAGGCGACTCAATCTTTCCTCATAGGTTAACCCGTCATTCCTGGAATCAACCTGGTGAACCTCCTCTGCACTGCCTCCAAAGCCAGTATATCCTTCCTCAAGTATGGAGACCAGAACTGCACACAGTAGTCCAGGTGCGGACTCACCAGTACCTTGTTCTTGAATTGACATCCCTGCTCTTGAATTCAATCCCTCTAGCAATGAAGGCCAACATTCCGTTTGCCTTCTTAATAATCTGTTGTACCTGCAAGCCAGCTTTCTGCGATTCATGAATAATCACTCCCAAGTCTCTCTGCACAACAGCATGCTGCAACCGTTCATCATTTAAATAATTATATGCTCTTCTATTATTCCTTCCAAAGTGGATGATTTTGCATTTACCAATGCTGTAGTCCACTCACTTAACCTATCTGTATCTCTCTGCAGGCTCTCCACATCCTCTGTACAATTTGCTTTTTCACTCAGTTTAGTGTCATCAGTAAATTTTGCTACACTACACTTAGTCCCCTCTTCCAAATCATCAACATAAATGGTAAACAGTTGCGGGCCCAGTACCAACCCCTGCGGCACCCCACTCACCACTGACTGCCAACTGGAGAAACACCCATTTATACCAACTCTCTGCCTTCTATTGGTTAACCAATCCACTATCCATGTCAATACACTTCCTCCGACTCCATGCATCCGTATCTTATTTATACGTCTCTTGTGCAGCACCTTATCGAATGCCTTCTGGAAACCCAACTATATGACATCCACCTGTTCCCCTCTATCCACTGCACTCATTATGTCTTCAAAGAACTCCAGTAAGTTTGTCAAACAGGACCTGCCCTTTCTGAATCCATGCTGCATCTGTCTAATGGAACCACTCCTTTCTAAATGTTTTGCTATTTCTTCCTTAATGACAGCTTCAAGCATTTTCCCGACTACAGATGTTAAGCTAACAGGCCCGTCTTTTGCCTGCATCCTTTTTTAAAAAGTGGCCTACCAATCAATATCTCACAATACAGTAAGATAAACCATATGATTCAGAAGGCTATTGAGAACAAGCAGAGGAGTAGTAATATTTGAGCCAGATTTCATGCTTCATTTTAACAGTGATTCTTTAAGTGATGCAACGAGTATTTATGAAAACAAGATTGCTTTTTCTTTGTGTATTTCATGGCTCCGCTAAAAGCCAGAGTGAGTTTGACCAGATGTATTTCAATCAATCAGGCCAACTTGCCCAACATACAGTATGACAAGATACTGAAGATGAAGGTCAAGGTGTCCCATGCAACGAAAATGCAAGCTTTTTATCTGCATGGTAATCCACCACCCACTCTGTTAGTAATTATACTCAAGCTGTAAAGTTGATGCTGGGATGAGTTCTTCAGTGTCATGATAACCAAGACCATGGAACCTAAAGGACCCTAGAGACTCCCAGTAGAAAGTCTGACTATATTCATGTGCCATATTGTGGAGGAGGGAGGAACAGCAACGATCCTCCAAACACTACAATAGACTACTGCTGAGCACTAGTTACAATCTGTCATATTTAGGGGCAGCACAGTTGCATGATGGCTACCATAATACTATTACAGTGCCAGCTACCCGGGTTTATTTCTGCCACCGTCTGTAAGGAGTTTGTACATTCTCCCTGAGATTGCATAGATTTTCTACAGAGGCTCCAGTTTCCTCTTATATTCCAAAGGTGTACGGTTTAGTGGGTTAATTGGTCACATTGGTGTATTTCGGTATCACAGGCTCATTAGGTTGGAAAGGCTTGTTACCATCCTGTATCTCTAAATCTTTCTCCAAACCAGTTTCAAACCAGGGGTCTTGACCTGAAACGTCAACTGTCCACTTCCTTCCCTTGGTGGTTTGTTTTCTTGCTTCAGATTCCAGCATCTGCAGTCTCTTGCATCTCTGAGATTGAAAGGTCTTGATATTCTAGTTGCCCTTGTCATTGTACCATTAAGTCAGTTAGAATGACAACAGTATGTCGGTCTTTAATTTAAATACAGGAATGTTGTACACAGTATATTGTGATATCCTACTGTGTAACCCACGTTATAATTGCAGACTTACATATTATTCATGGACTTTGCCTTACCTACCCCCATAATTTACTATTCGACTTAATTGTATTGTGTATTACAAATGCCATGCTTAACAGTTCTACTTGTTGCCAACTTATCCATTGACCTATGGATCCTTATCCGTGGATCTGCTGGGAATGTTGCTGCCACACTGGTTTCTTCCAGAGCCATCTCCTATGGTGTCCAGTGGAGCCTGTTTGCCATGCTATGGATTGCATTTGATGTCTTGTGCAACCAATCATGTAATATCAAAAGGTCCAGAGAAAGGAACGGGGACGGGGTCTTCCATTAAGGTGACAATAAATCAAACACAAATGATGCTTGCTCTGTCAGGCTGAAACACACAAATGGAAACTTAAACTTATCATAGCTGGTTGATCACTGTATGTTCCTGCAGCATTAGTGCCATTGCAAATAGCCTTACAGCAGAGGTTCCCAACCTGGAGTCCACAGACCCCTTGCTTAATGCTATTGGTCAATGCCATAAGAAACATTGGGAATATCTGTCTGAGGTTTTCCCATAAAGTCTGTGTCCTTATCCCTCATGGTGACAAGGACTTAAGATATTAGAGCAGGGTAAAGACTACATTTGGACTTAAGGCGTGAATTTATCTGGTCTTTCCATCTCTTCCCTTCCTACATCCAGTAACTCAAACATTACTTCCAGATTTGTAAATCTTCCAATCTAATGTTCTGGAAAATATAGTGCCTTCAACACTGATGAAACCAAGTGTTAATTGAATGACCACATTCAACCTTCAGTGGAGATCCAGGTTTCCTATTGTTACCACTTTCATTCTCCATCGCACTCACACTCTCACCTCAATGTAAGTAATGTCTGTGGCCTCCTGCTCTGTTACAATGAGGCCAGTGCAAGCTTAGCAGATGATATTTCATCATCTGCCTGGTACATTGTAGTCTTCTGGATTCAATACTGAATTACTTATCTTCAACAAAATAGATTTATCTGTCTGTATCAACCATCTATCTGTGATATTAGCTCACCAACAAAAGAAAAGCTGCAGATGCTAGAAATCAAAGAAATACACACAAAATGCTGGAGGAACTCAGCAGGCCCAGCAGCCATCAGGGTCTTGGCCAAAACATTGACCAATTACTCTTTTCCATAGATGCTGCCTGGAGGATATGCCTAGACTGACCTGTCATTTACGTCTTCCTGCTCTGTGTTTTACACCTCCTTCAGCCTCTCTTCCTTCATCTATGTTCTTGTCCTCTAACTGCTCATCACTCACTGACAAGAAAGCCTTTTTTTTTACAACAACATTATCACAATGGTCACTATAGTTTCACTCTTAAACGCAAAGTGCACTGCAGATGCTGGAGTCAAAGCAACAGGTACAACAAGCTGGAAGAACTCAGCAGGTCGGGCAGCATCTGTCCTGATGAAGCCCGAAACGTTGACTGCTCATTTCCACGGATGCTGCCCGACCTGCTGAGTTCCTCCAGCTTGTTGCACGTATAGTTTTAGTCTATCAGAGACAATCCCTTCCTTCACCCTCACTGCAGCTTTCTTTTGTCTCATTTTCAGTTCCGAAGAAGGGTCTTCAAACCTGAAACATTAATTCTATTTCTCTGCTGAATATTTCAAGTATTTTCTGTTTTGATTTTAGATTTTATAGTTCTAAGTAAATTTATTATCAAAGTACATATTCAACCCTGAGATTCATTTTCTTCCATAAACCCAAGAAATACAATAGAATCAGTAAAAGATGCACCCAACAGGATGGACAAGCAACCAATGTGCAAAATGCAGCTAATTGTGCAAATACGAAAATAAAGAAATAAAGAAATAACCAATAAATATTGAGAACAAGAGATGAAGAGTCCTTGAAAATGAGTCCATAGGTGGTGGGAACAGTTCATTGATGGATTGAGTGAAGTTTAATTAAGTTATCCCCTCTGGTTCAAGAGCCTAATGGTTGACAGGTATTAACTGTTCATGAATCTGGTGGTGAGGGTTCTGAGTGTCCTATACCTTCTTCCTAATGGCAGTAGAGAGTAGAGAGCATGGTGTGGGTGGTGGAGGTCCTCGATGATCGATGTCGCTTTCCTGCAACAGTACTCCATGTATACATGATTAATGGTGGGTAAAGTGTTATCTGTGATGAACTGCAAAGTATTCATTAGTTTTCATAGGATTTTCCATTAAAGGGCATGGTGTTTTGCATACCAGGCAATGATGCAACCAGTCAATTTACTCTCTTCCACAAATCTATAGAAGTTTGTCAAAGTTTTAGATGTCATGCTGAATTTTCACAAACTTCTACGGAAGCAGAGGCACTGTCGTGCTTTCTTTGCAATTGTAGTTACATGCAAGGGCAGATCCTCTGAAGAGATAATACAGAGGAATTTAAAGTTGTTGACCATCCCCACCTCTGATCACATAATGAGCACAGGCTCATAGACCTCCAGATTCTTTCTCCTGAATTCAGTAATCAGCTGCTTGGATTTACTGACTTTGAGAGAGAGATTGTTGTTATGGCACCGCTCAGCCAGATTTTCAACCTCCCTCCTATATATAGATTCATCATCACCTTTCATTCAGCCAACGACAGTAGTGTCATCAGCAAACTTAAAAATGGCATTGGAGCTGTACTTAGCCTCAAGTTCATCAGCTGAGCAGGGGACTAGGCGCACAGCCTTGTGGTGAACCTGCGCTGATGAAGATTGTCAAGGAGATGTTGTTGCTAATCCAAACCGAATGGGGTCTGGAAGTGAGGAAATCAAGGATCAAATTCCACAAGGAGGAATTGAGGTCAAGGTCTTAAAGCTTATTGATCAGTTTTAAAGGGATATGGTATTGAATGCTAAGCTGTAGTCGATGAAGAGCATACTGATGTATGCGCCTTTACTGTCCAGAATGTTCCAGGGTTGAATGAAATGGCATCTGCTGTGGCCTCGATCAGCTGGTAGGCAAGTAAGAGTGTATACAAGTGACTTCTCAGGCAGCAGCTGATATGTTAAATACCAACCTCACAAAGCATTTCATCACAGTGGATACAAGTGCTACTGGATGATAGTCATTGAGGCAGGTTGTCACATTCTTCTTAGGCACCCAGCATAATTGAAGCCTACTCGAAACAGTGGGGACCTCAGACGGCCAAAGCGAGAGGTTAAAGATATTAGTGAACACTATCCAGTTGATCAGCACAGATCTTTCGTACTAGGCCAGGAACCTCATCTGAGCCAGATGCTTTCCATGTGTTCGCCCTCCTGAAGGATGCTCTCATGTTAGCCTCAGAGACTGAAATCACAGGGTCATGGGGCTGTGGGAGTTCATGGAGGTTCCTTCACGTTTTGATGCACAAAGTGAGCATAGAAAACATTGATCTCATCTGGGAGTGAAGCCTTGCTGTCGTCTACTGTATGTTGCTTGGTTTCACTTGGTAAGAGTCAATAGCATTCAAGCCCTGCCACAGCTGTCAAGTATTGTACAGTGATTCAAGTTTGGTCTGGAGTTGCCACTTTGCATGTGAGATGGTTTTGTGGTGGTTGTATCTTTACACGGTCAACAGACCCAAATTATCTGGTCCTCAACAGACTGCAGATCTCATGGTTCATCCAGGGATTGTGGTTGGGGAAGACTCTGAACGAATTTGTGGGACTGCTTTTATAAATTCTCTGACAACTGTGGTGGACTCATTTGATGAGTCGTTGAACACAGCCTAGTCCACTGAGTCAAAACAATCCCATAGCTGCACTTTTGCATCCTGTGACCACCTCTTTGTTCTCCTTCTTTCTGGAGCCTTGCTCTTGAGCCTGTCTAAGCAGGTAGGAGAAAGACAGCCAAGTAATTAGATTTCCAGAGATGTGGTCTCGGCACTCCTTATCATAACATAGCAGTGGTCAAGTGGGTTAGGACCCCTATATGCTGATGATAATTGGGCAGAGCTTTCTTCAAACAAGCCTGATTGAAGTCCTTGAGTATGATTTGAAATACATTTGGATGGGCTGTTTCTGGTTTAGTGATGGCAGCATTCAATATCTCAAATGCCTGATTAACAAAGCATTTGGCAGGATGTAAGCTGCAGTAAGTAGGATGGCTGCCACTTAATCATTAGATGTTCGAGGTCAGGACTACAAGAGTAATACAAAGCCACCATGTCTGAGCACCATAAGCAGCTTATCATGAAACACAGATGCCCGCCTTTTGCCTTCTCCAAATCAGCAGTCCAGTCCTTCCAGTGTTTGGGTCTTACCAACGCATCTGGCATGTGTGGAGTGAGCCATGTCTCCATGAAACACAGAACACAGTAATTCCTCATTTCCCTCCAATAAGGTAATCTTCCCTCAATTTTGTTTTCCAACAACTGTATATTTGCTAACAAGATGCTGTATAAAGGGAGTTTCATTCCTCTGCATTTCAGCCTGGCTTGGAGGCCTCCCCTCCTACCTTTCTCCCAGTCATGGTAATATACCTTCATCCACTTAAAGGTGCCATACTTGTATGCTTGAGAGTTGTCAGCCGAGTCCTTCAGAAGATCATGAAATCACTAATTCATTAAGACAGTTCAAAAGTATGTTGCTTGAAGAGAAATTACAGGCTACAGATTATAATGAGAGCAATTCAGAAGAGCTAAGTTTTGTAAGCAGCTTGCAACATGTCGCCATGGTCACAGGCATTATCTTGTTTAACCCATGCTTGTCCAACCTCTCCTTATAACGCATGCCCTCTAATCCGGGTAACATCCTGGTAAACTACTTCTCAATAAACTCCGCCATGCCAGTTATGTCTAAAAGAACATGTGAAACAAGATCCTTAATTTCCAAGATCAAGTAGGAAGAATTACCATGTTATCTATTTTCACACTGTTCTGGAGTGCTTGATGCATGTACTGACAGTAACTATGCTGATTTTATTTGATCCATCCATCTTGGATGGATGGCATGAGGAATAATACAGAGGTATGATTAGGAAAAGATAAATTTTCAGAACTAGAATACTTCTTGCTAGTAAAACTCCCCTCCATGAAAGTGATCTAAACCTTGATTGGGAGCTGTTTTATATGAAATGAACTGAATGGTTATTTTAATCTTTTGCTTCTCCAATTACAAGATCAATAAAATTACTAATTTTTAAAAAGGCCCTTTATCCTTGCTACATAAAGGTGTGCAAATAAAAATATGATTCAATGGGATTAACTGATTTTGGCTCACAAAGAACTTGACAAATATAGTCCCCATACGGAACTCTATAGATAAAACTTGCACTGTCACTAGCAAAACAAATTTATTTCATTATTTGAGTTTCCAGTGAATTGGGTCCTGGCCAGTCACGGCACAAATTATTCTGTCAGGACATCAGCACCAATGCATTCACTGCCATACTTGACAGTCCTTAAAAACCTGCTGTAAAATTATGCATTCTAATATATTTTGACAAGAAAATTGCCTGCCTCCTTGCTGATAGCCAACTACATAAATAATGCATGTGCTGTAATAGCTTCAGCACTAATGTAAAACTAAGTCAGAATATCCATGCAGCATGTTAATAATTAATTGGTTGTGTGTATTCAAGTGTTGGTCATCAATATAGAAGTTACAACAAACATTTATTGACAACTATTATATCTTCTGAACAAAGGAAATCCACTTTGATTTTCTCTTTCCCTGCACTCAGCATGCACCTGTTAATACTGGATTGTTTCATATCTCTCAGCATAGTGAGTTTGTTTCAAAGTGCAAGGGCTGGTTTACGTTATAAGCAAACACAGTGATTTCATGTGAGAAGAGAGCAGGAAGGATACATTTCCCGCCACAGAGAAGTCGGCTGGGAACTTATTTCAGATAATAGTTCTACGGATGGGAGGAACAATGAGATCAGATCAATATATAGAGTGGTGGGACACTGAAACTCAATGCCTGAATGGATGGACCCTAATGAAATTTTAAAAGTATTCTGCTCAAGAAAGCTAGCAAGTGGGAATAGCCTAATTTGCTAATTTTTGACTGACAAAGACAAAATGTGCCCAAAAGGGTCAATTTCCAGAATCTTACAGTTAAACATCTGAAACAATAGTTATTTTTCATAATGTTTGAATACCCCCACTCAATACCATGTTGGCATTATCCCTGGCTAGGACAAGTATATTACTTTATACATGATAAGATTTATACTTAATTATACAATTATATTGGGTTCTCAAGTGTCATAAATTATATTGTATGATCACCAACTCTTGTGTGTTGGCTGATTAAATTCCTTTCAATGTTTCATTATTTTTCCTGTGAGACCTGGTTTGAGTTATTTAGAACTAATACGATCAGTTTTTTGCACGTAAGTAATGTTGTTCCCCTAATTTCTAATTGAAGTATTGCTGCCATGAAGAAAAGTTCATTATGTTGCACTCTCCGTTTTGCACTTTTACTTCTTATAAATGTCTTTAAGTCAGTAAAAATTTTTGTCTGAGCAGGTATATTGGAATGAAAATCATTTATTGCTTTGGATAAGACAATAACTTCCGGGGACGGTGCCGGAGGATTGGCGTATTGCTCATGTGGTTCCATTGTTTAAAAAGGGTTCTAAGAGTGAACCTAGCAATTATAGGCCTGTCAGTTTGACGTCAGTGGTGGGTAAATTAATGGAAAGTATTCTTAGAGATGGTATATATAATTATCTGGATAGACAGGGTCTGATTAGGAATAGTCAGCATGGATTTGTGCGTGAAAGGTCATGTTTGATAAATTTTATTGAATTTTTTGAAGAGGTTACGAGGAAACTTGACAAGGGTAAAGCAGTGGATGTTGACTATATGGACTTCAGTAAGGCCTTTGACAAGGTTCCGCACAGAAGGTTAGTTAGGAAGGTTCAATCATTAGGTATTAATATTGAAGTAGTAAAATGGATTCAAAAGTGGCTAGATGGGAGATACCAGAGAGTAGTGGTGGATAACTGTTTGTCAGGTTGGAGGCCGGTGACTAGTGGTGTGCCTCAGGGATCTGTACTGGGTCCAATGTTGTTTGTCATATACATTAATGATCTGGATGATGGGGTGGTAAATTGGATTGGTAAGTATGCAGATGATACTAAGGTAAGTGGCGTTGTGGATAATGAAGTAGGTTTTCAAAGTGTGCAGAGAGATTTAGGCCAGTTAGAAGAGTGGGCTGAAAGATGGCAGATGGAGTTTAATGCTGATAAGTGTGAGGTGCTACACTTTAGTAGGAATAATCCAAATAGGACATACATGGTAAATGGTAGGGCATTGAAGAATGCAGTAGAACAGAGTAGAAACATAGAAACATAGAAAATAGGTGCAGGAGTAGGCCATTCGGCCCTTTGAGCCTGCATTGCCATTCAGTATGATCATGGCTGATCAAACAACTCAGAACCCAGTACCTGCTTTCTCTCCATACCCCCTGATCCCTTTAGCCACAAGGGCCATGTCTAACTTACTCTCAAATATAGCCAATGAACTGGCCTCAACTGTTTCCTGTGGCAGAGAATTCCACAGATTCACCACTCTCTGTGTGAAGAAATTTTTTCCTCATCTCGGTCCTAAAAGGCTTCCCCTTTATCCTTAAACTGTGACCCCTCATTCTGGACTTCCCCAACATCGGAAACAATCTTCCTGCATCTAGCCTGTCCAATCCCTTTAGAATTTTATACATTTCAATAAGATCCCCCCTCAATCTTCTAAATTCTAGTGAGTATAAGCCTAGTCGATCCAGTCTTTCTTCATATGAAAGTCCTGCCATCCCAGGAATCAATCTGGTGAACCTTCTTTGTACTCCCTCTATGGCAAGAATGTCTTTCCTCAGATTAGGGGACCAAAACTGCACACAATACTCTAGGTGCGGTCTCACCAAGGCCTTGTACAACTGCAGTAGAACCTTCCTGCTCCTGTACTTAAATCCTTTTGCTATGAATGTCAACATACCATTTGCCTTTTTCACCGCCTGCTGTACCTCCATGCCCACTTTCAATGACTGGTGTACAATGACACCCAGGTCTTGTTGCACCTCCCCTTTTCCTAATCGGCCACCATTCAGATAATAATCTGTTTTCCTGTTCTTGCAACCAAAGTGGATAACCACATTAAATTGCATCTGCCATGAATTTACCCACTCACCTAATCTATGCAAGTCACCCTGCATCCTCTTAGCATCCTCCTCACAGCTAACACTGCCGCCCAGCTTCGTGTCATCCACAAACTTGGAGATGCTGCATTTAATTCCCTCATCTAAATCATTAATATATATTGTAAACAACTGGGGTCCCAGCACTGAGCCTTGCGGTACCCCACTAGTCACTGCCTGCCATTCTGAAAAGGTCCCATTTACTCCCACTCTTTGCTTCCTGTCTGCCAACCAATTCTCTATCCACATCAATACCATACCCCCAATACCGTGTGCTTTAAGTTTGCACACTAATCTCCTGTGTGGGATCTTGTCAAAAGCCTTTTGAAAATCTAAATATACCACATCCACTGGCTCTCCCCTATCCACTCTACTAGTTACATCTTCAAAAAAATCTATAAGATTCGTCAGACATGATTTTCCTTTCACAAATCCATGCTGACTTTGTCTGATGATTTCACCTCTTTCCAAATGTGCTGTTATCACATCTTTGATAACCGACTCTAGCATTTACCCACCACCGATGTCAGACTCAGTGATCTAGGAATAATGGTGCATAGTTCTCTGAAGGTGGAATCTCATGTGGATAGGGTGGTGAAGAAATCTTTTGGTATGCTGGCCTTTATAAATCAGAGTATTGAGTATAGGAGTTGGGATGTAATGTTAAAATTGTACAAGGCATTGGTAAGGCCAAATTTGGAGTATTGTGTACAGTTCTGGTCACCGAATTATAGGAAAGATATCAACAAAATAGCGAGAGTACAGAAAAGATTTACTAGAATATTACCTGGGTTTCAGCACCTAAGTGACAGGGAAAGGTTGAACAAGTTAGGTCTTTATTCTTCGGAGCGTAGAAGGTTGAGTGGGGGACTTGATAGAGATATTTAAAATAATGAGGGGGATAGATCGAGTTGACGTGGATAGACTTTTTTCATTGAGAGTAGGGGAGATTCAAACAAGAGGACATGATTTGAGAGTTAGGGGGCAAAAGTTCAAGGGTAACACGATGGGGAATTTCTTTACTCAGAGAGTGGTATCTGTGTGGAACGAGCTTCCAGTAGAAGTGGTAGAGGCAGGTTCGGTATTGTCATTTAAAGTAAAATTGGATAGGTATATGGACAGGAAAGGAATGGAGGGTTATGGGCTGAGTGCAGGTCAGTGGGACTAGGTGAGTATAAGCGTCGGCACGGACTAGAAGGACCGAGATGGCCTGTTCCCGTGCTGTAATTGTTATATGGTTATAAGGTAGTAGGGTGTCCTCAGCCATTTGAGAATTATTTATTTTCTACCAGTAAACTGATTGCAGGACAATGCTTTATAGTGTTTTGAGAAGATCTCTGGTCTCAAAATTAAAAGAAAATGCATTTGCTTTATGCAATCATATTTTCTATTTTGTTTCCCAAAATCCTTACTTTTCAGATTTGGATTAAATCCTCGCAATTACAGATAAACAAATTGATTAGTGGTGTGACCAAGCAGAGGCTGAAAGTTTGTGTCCCAAAGGAAATGTTATTGATTCCTTCTTAAGTACATGAAAATTACAGGACAGAAATAGGCTACTTGGCTCAACTTGTAGAGGTGATAAGAATGATTCCGCAAGCCTCTTTCATGTCGTCCGATCTCGTTGGAAATCCACTCATCTGCTGTCTCAGAGGTCTTACCGCCATCCACAAGGCACAACTCAAGATTCACGTACATTTATTATCAAAGAGAGTAGAAATGATACAACCTTGAGATTTGCTTGCACGCAAGTTGCCTCAAAGCAAGAAGCCTGAAAGAACCCAAGTAAAGAAAAAAAAGAATAAAAACAAAAATAAAAGAGCAACCCTTGATCTACAGGGAAAAAAATCGAATTCGAAGGTGAAATTGAAAATTCTCCACTAGCAAGGATAAATGTAATTCCAATATCATTCAGGAAGCTTGACACCATCTATAACTAAGCCACCATCCAAACCATCCATTCATTCTAGCGCCAGTGTACTATTTCTGTGCTCCTAAACCGTGGCTTACTGGCAAAAAGGACAAGAGCAGAGCGCTCCAGGTCACACTCCATCCTGACTTGGATATTCATTCATCACTTGCTGTAAATCCAGGAGCTCCCAACCCAACGCCGGAGAGTATATAGCTCGTCTCCATCTTGTTGGGCCAAAGGGGCAAGGGATGATCCACAAAGCCGCCTGCTTCAATATTCATACTGTGAGTTAGAACTGATGGAGCCTGTCAGAAACAATGGGGAGAAATTCAGGTCTGGAGGAAGCTTCAGAGTGACATTCTGAGTGGGAGCAGAGCAGAACCTGTATCACCAGTTCTTTCTCTTTGATATATTACCTCATAAAGTCGTTATCCAAACATTTGGGTGACTAGATTCTGCACTTTACTTTGTTTGATAGCTAGGCTATACTTGTATGCAAATCTGTGAACAAGTCGTGTGAGTACGTAACATAATGACAGAAATGCTGCTGTTATTATTGTGATCCCTTCTTTTGAAAATCATAACATCTCTTAAGGAATATTATAGCTAGAGATAACCAACAGTACATGCCTGGTTTACATACCCCTTCCAAGTTGTCTGTAATAATGGTCCTGGGAATGAAAGGGTTAACGTAAGAGGAGCATTTGATGGCTCTGAGTCTGTACTTACAGGGATTTAGAAGAAGGGTGGGGGGAGATCTCATTAAAATGTATCAAATATTGAAAAGCTTAATAGAGTGGTAGTGGAGAAGATGTTTCCTTTAGAGGGTGAGTCTAGTACCAGAGGGTACAGTCATAGGATACAAAGGCATCCCTTTAGAACATAGATGAGGAGCAATTTCTTTAGCCAGAGGGTGGTGAATCTGTGGAATTTGTTGCCAGAGACTGCTGTGGAGGCTGAGTCACTGAGTTATTTAAAGCAGAAATTATAGGTTCTTGATTAGTAAGGGTGTAACACTTGCACATTAGTAAGGTAGAAACTCTTTGGGATGTAAATGTGCGAAGTAAATGTAAATTGTTTTTGTTGATTCTCAGAAAGCCTCTTCAGGATGAAGCGAGTAACTGAGGAAGGAATACAGATAAATGGACCTTTAATTTCTGTCAGCCCACAACGGACTGAGTAACAGCCTCTTACTGTACCATAGATTTCCATAATTCTTAAACTACACACTGGACATCCACGTATTTGTGGTCAAAACAAGGAACTATGTTATCCTTCTGGATTTTCCAGCATTCCTGTATTCCCAGTTTAAAAGAAAGGTTTTCTGTCATCAGATTATAACTATTAGGCAGAATAACTAGTAAGGCCGCTACTTCACAGCGCCAGAAACCCTGTCTCAATCCTGATCTTAGGTTCAATCTGTGTGCAGTTTGCACACTGTCCCTGCAGTTCCAGTTTCTCTCCGAATCCCGAAGGTGTGCGGGTTGGTAGATGAGCAATGCTGTAAATTTTCTCTTATACATAAGTGAAGGGCAGAATCTGTGGGAATCTTAGGAGAATTAAATGGGTCAGGATTGACAAGTGCAAAAATGGGTGTAGACATTTAGTGCAGAGGGTCTGTATCCATGGTATCTGACTCTGTGACTTAGTGACATTATAGCTGAATATTCAAATTGGTTTTCTGAACCTGCACAATGTTATTTGACACAAGGTCTGAGGCCAGTGATGCCTCAGGGGATTGTAAGATTTGAACACTCTGATCACTTACCAAATGTACCTTATGTGCCCCATTATTAAAGCTGTTTTTTAGACGTGGCAAAACAGCTTCAGATGCAGCATCGACATTTATTTATGTTGGATGGGAAAAATCCTGTCCCTTTCACTTTCCCAGTTACAGAAGTAAAATACAGCCCACGTTGGAAGTCTGAAATAAAGATAAGACATGCTGCTGACACTCAGTACGTCTGGGAGCATCCGGGAGAAGGAAAACACTGGTACTACATCAAATCAGGATCTTTTATTAAAACTTGACTGTTTTATCCCAGTTGCATGCTATCAGAGTGCATCTCAATGTGAGAAGAAAGCTATGAATCAAAGAATGGTCCAGTGGAGAGAGGGTCATTCTCCCTTTGGAGTCCATGCCAGTTTTCTGAAAGAGCTTTGTAATTAGCTCTGTTCCTCAGCTCTTTCCCCAGCAATTCTCTTTCACTTCAAACATTCATCCCATTTTCCTCCAAGAGCAAATACTGAATGGAGCGACAGATGTTGTCTCATAGCTTCAGGGACCTCAGTGTGACCCTGACCTCGGCTTGTCAGTGAACATGCGAACAAATTTCTACAGATGTACTGTTGAGAGCACTCACAGAAAATTCACAGATACTTTTGTGACACCAGGGACATGCGGTGTGTGTGGCAAGGTGTACAAACCATAACAGATTACCCGTCCGCGCTGGGGGTCAATAACAGTGACGCCTCCCTTCATGATAGGCTGAATGCTGTCTAGGCACGATTTGATGAAATAAATGACGTGACATTGAGGAAAGGCCCCTCTCCCCCTGAGGAACAGGCAGCATGCCTGGTCACAGTCGAGCTGAGGAGGATCCTAGCCAGGGTAAACCCTCGCAAAGCTGTGGAGCAGAACAACATACCTAGTCAAGGGCTGAGGGACTGTGCAGCCTAAATAACAGAGGTCTAAATATCTCTTTGCAACATTGCACTGACTCTGCAGGCTTCAAGGCAGTCACCATCAATGGGATGCTCAAGACAGTAACAGTAATTGGCCTAAACGATTACCAACTAGTGACACTGATCACAATAATCATGAAGTGCTTTGAGTAGCTGGTTGTGTATTGTATAAATTCACACCTTCCAGCTACATTGGACACCTTCCAGTTTTTCTCCTACTCAGACAGGTCCGCTGATGATGCCATGGCCTGGGCCTTCCATTCCATCCTGTGCCACCTAGAAAATGATGGCTCATATACCAGGATGTTGTTCATTGACTTCAGCTCAATGTTTAATGTGATCATCTCACAGGCTGGTGGATAAACTGTCTTCACTGGGTCTTGGCACACCTCTCTGCAACTGGATCTTAGACGTTCTGACTGAAAGACCCTAGTCAGTCCGAGTTGGCAGGAATATCTCAAGCTGCATCACGCTGATCAGTAGTGCCTCCCCCCAAAGCTGTGCGGCCAACCCGTTGCTGTTCACGCTGCAGAACAGCAGATCCAGGTCAAACCAGTGGTTGGCCTCATCAGCAAAAATGACGAGTCAGCATACAGAGAAGAGTAGAGAGGTTCGTCAAATGGTGTGAGAACAACTATCTGAGTCTCAGCATGGACAAGACAAAAGAGATGATTGTGGACTACAGTAAAACACAGGTCAACCACTCATCATTACAGATCAATGGTTCTGCCAGGGAGAGAGTGAAAAGCACTAAGTTCCTTGGTGTGCACATTATAGATGATCTAACCTGGACCCACAACACCTTGTCATTAGTCAATAAGGCACAGCAGTGTCTAATTTTCTGAGGAGATCTTGGCATGTATGACTCCTCGCCTCCATTTTAACAACTGCCTTCAGGAGCTCCATTGTGTGTCCTTTCTATGTGATATGGAAGCTGAAAGGCATCAAACCACTAGAGCTTACACCAAGAGGATCACCAGGGTACCCCTAGCCGCTATTTGTGACACTTATCTAAAGCATTGTTGAAAAACCCTACCACTCTACATCTTTGACCCACTACCAACAGGAAGGAGGTACAGGAGCATCAGGACTAGGGCTCCAGACTGGGTAAGAGCTTCTTCCCCAACGCTGTGACTAATGAACTCCTTGCCACCATCGAGGTCTCGTCACTAGACAGCAAGCTGTTGACTGTTTACCTGTGTTGTAAAATACATGCATTTAGAATTACATTTTATTAACTTACTTGTGGCGATATTTTGTTTTATGTGTGTTGTACATGCATTGTAGTCGCACTGTGGTCTGGAGGAACTTTGGTTAGTTTGGTTGTATATATGGGCAGTGAGATGACAATACACCTGAACTTGAACTTGAAAATATCTCAGCTGGTTGCATCATGGTCTGGTATGGTAATTCTAAAGTGCAGGAACATAAGAAGCAGTAGACAGTAGTGAACTCTGCCCAATACATCATGGGGACATCCCTCTCCACTATTGATAATATCTACAAGAGATGATCCTTCAATAAGACAACATCTGTCATTCAAGAATCCCACCATTCAGGCCATGCCAACTTCTTCTAGCTGGAAGTATTAAAAACTTGAAGTCCTACACCACCATGTTCAAGGACATTAAAAAAATTCCCATCATTCACATAATAAAAAATCCCAGCGATTCCCATAAGATAGTGTATGATTTATGTTTAAGTTATGTTTTTTTTCATTGTGCTTATAATGATGCTATGTGATTGTGATGCAGCTGAAGATAAGCTTTTCATCGCACCTATGCATGCATTTACCTGTGCACATGACAATAAACCCAGCGTGAGGTTTGCATGCTCTTCCTGTGACATCATGGGTTTCCTCTTTGTACTCCAGTTTCCTTTCTCAACTCAAAGGCACTCTCGTCAGTAGGTTATATTAGCTACGGTAAATTACTCCTGGAGTGGGTGGATGGCCAAAGAATCAGGAACATTTCATGAGCAAGTGAATTAAAATAAGTTACAGGAAAAGTTAGAGGGAAAGTGTGACTAATGTAAGTGTTCTGACAGTCAACATAGACTTGATGGACCTGTGTTCTAAACTTTTCAACAGATACTCAGTGACCACTTTATCAGGTACACCTGCTCATTAGTGCAAATATCTAATCAGCCAATCATGTGACAGCAACTCAATGCATAAAAGCAAGTAGACATGGTCAAAAAGTTCAGTTGTTGTTCAGACCAAACATGAGGATGGGGAAGAAATGAGAACTAAGTGACTTTGACCATGGAATAATTATTGGTGCCAGATGGAGTGGTTTGAGGATTTCAGAAACACAAGGGATTTTCACACAATGATGTATAGAGAATGGTACAAAAAATAAAAAACAGTGAACAGCAGTTCTGCAGGGGAAAACGCCTTGCTAATGAGAGAGGTCAGAGAAGTCTGCCCAGATTGGTGCAGGCTGACGGAAAAGTTCCAGTAACTCAAATAATCACGTGCTACAAAAGTAGTGTGCAGAAGAGTATTTGAACGCATAAAACGTTGAACCTTAAAAGTGGATAGGTTATAGCAACAGAAATCCACTAACATACATTCAGTACTTTATTAGGCACTGAAGGTACCTAATAATTTAAGCGCTAAATATAGTTTTTCTGACTGTTGAAACCTGTATCTCTATTTATAAAGGATCACTTATACTTTTTCCAGCTTCTTTGTTACTCTGTTCCAATACATTAAATATTTCTTATATACATCACACTCATCTTAAAATTATTCCTCTCCCTCTTCCTCTTTCCTCTTCTTCAGCTTCTTCTTCTCCTCCTCTTTCTCTGTCGTCACCTCCTCCGTCATCGTTGATTGATTGTTTTGAGCATTCATATCTCGTCTCTCCTCACTCTTCCAACTGCATGCTTTTCAAACCAGAATATAAAATAGCAAGTCTCAATTTATGCAAAATCTAAAGGCCTTGAAATTGCATGTTCTTCCATGCCACCTTACCTTATTTTGACCCAGATCAACAAGTATGCAAGATTATTGAATGAATTCCAAAGTCAAAGTGGTAATTACTTTACTGAATGAGATCATCATAAACACAAGAGATCCTGCAGATGCTGGAAATCCAGGACAACACACAAAAACTTCTGGAGGAAATTAGAAAGTCAGGCAGCATCCATGAAAAGGAATAAACAGTTGACAGCAACAGTTGGGTTAATGAGATTAAGCAGCTGTCTTGTGTAATTTTGAAGATTTTGACTGATAATGCTTCTGTTCTTTCATCATTGGCATAACAATCTTGCAGGTAACAGAGAAATAAAAGAAAATCTGCAGATGCTGGAAATCCAAGCAACACACACAAAATGCTAGAGGAACTCAGCAGGCCTCGGGGCATCTGTGCAAAAGCGTACAGTCAACGTTTCAGGCCGAGACCCTTCATCTGGACTTATGCTGAGTTCCTCTGGCATGCTGAGCTCCTCCAGGCAATAGAAACTTGCATTTTCAGTGTTCTATTGTTTTATAGCCCTAAATTGTCAATTAATTTGTTTTTAGTTTTATTACCCATCAGTCAAACGTTATCAAGTTTTCCTTCCCAATTTCAATTTTCTCCTGTCACAGTCCAGTGAAATTTGTTTTATCCAATTGCCACAGAGTAAAGAACATTATGTCTGATGCAGCCTCTCTCCGCACAGGTTTAGACTGAACTCTTGATAATAGTACTTCTTTAGGAATGTCAGCAGAGCCTCTGCTGAGGGTATAGATTCATGTCGGACTTTCAGATATTGAGCACTCAATCTAAGCTGAAGTAGCAGAGGGAGTGCTACTTTGCTGGAATTCTCTTCAACCTTAATTAAATACTTTGTCTAAATGCAAATATGTTTCTCATCCAGCAATATCTCAATAAGCAATGTGGTTATGCAGGAATGTCATACAAAGCTAATTCCCGGAGACAAAACATGACCAAATGACTATTGTAGATGTCAAACTTAATTGGTAGTTGCTTTATTGTCACATGTACTGAGATACAGAGAAAAACTTTGTATGACATCAAAAGAGATCCTTCACTAAATAAACACATTATATTGAGTAGCTCTAAACAAAATAGCAAACTGCAAACTATGGTGTTACAATTACAAAGAAAGTGCAGTGCTCACAGACAATAAGGTACAAGGGTCCTGATGAAATGGATTGAAAAATCAGGAGTTTATTTTTATCATATAAGAAGTTTGTACAAGCGTCTTTTAACAGTGGGGTAGAAGCTGTCCTTACGTCCTTAAGCCTGGAGAGACATGTTATAACATATAACCATATAACAATTACAGCACGGAAACAGGCCATCTCGGCCCTTCTAGTCTGTGCCGAGCGCTTACTCTCACCTAGTCCCACTGACCCGCACTCAGCCCATAACCCTCCGTTCCTCTCCTGTCCATATAACTATCCAATTTTTTTTAAATGACAAAATCGAACCTGCCTTTACCACTTCTGCTGGAAGCTCGTTCCACACAGCTACCACTCTCTGAGTAAAGATGTTCCCCCTCATGTTACCCCTAAACTTTTGCCCCTTAACTCTCAACACATGTCCTCTTGTTTGAATCTCCCCTACTATCAATGGAAAAAGCCTATCAACATCAACTCTATCTATCCCCCTCATTATTTTAAATACCTCTATCAAGTCCCCCTCAACCTTCTATGCTCCAAAGAATAAAGACCTAATATGTTCAACCTTTCTCTGTAACTTAGGTGCTGAAACCCAGGTAACATTCTAGTAAATCTCCTCTGTACTCTCTCTATTTTGTTGACATCTTTCTTATAACTAAGTGACCAGAACTGTACACAATAATCCAAATTTGGCCTCACCAATGCTTTGTACAATTTTAACATTACATCCCAATTCCTATACTCAATGCTCTGATTTATAAAGGCCAGCATACCAAAAGCTTTCTTCACCACCCTATCCACATGAGATTCCACCTTCAGGGACCTATGCACCATTATTCCTAGATCACTCTGTTCTACTGCATTCCTCAATGCCCTACCATTTACCATGTATGTCCTGTTTTGATTAGTCCTACCAAAATGTAGCACCTCACACATATCAGCATTAAACTCCATCTGGCATCTTTCAGCCCACTCTTCTAACCGGCCTAAATCTCTCTGCAAGCTTTGAAAACCTACTTTATTATCCACAACACCACCTACTTTAGTATCATCTGCATACTTACTAATCCAATTTACCACCCCATCATCCAGATCATTGATATATATGACAAACAACATTGGACCCAGTACAGATCACTGAGGCACAACACTAGTCACCGGCCTCCAACCTGACAAACAGTTATCCACCACTACTCTCTGGCATCTCCCATCCAGCCACTGTTGAATCTATTTTACTACTTCAATATTAATACTTAACGATTGAACCTTCCTAACTAACCTTCCATGCGGAACCTTGTCAAAGGCCTTACTGAAGTCCATATAGACAACATCCACTGCTCTACCCTTGTCAATTTTCCTAGTAACCTCTTTAAAAAATTCAATAAGATTTGTCAAACCTGACCTTCCACGCACAAATCCATGTTGACTGTTCCTAATCAGACCCTGCCTATCCAGATAATTATATATACCATCCCTAAGAATATTTTCCATTAATTTACTCACCACTAACATCAAATTTACAGGCCGACAATTGCTAGGTTTACTCTTAGAACCCTTTTTAAACAATGGAACCACATGAGCAAAATCAAAATGGCTCCCGCCGCATCCCCGCTCCGATTCTCAGACTTCCTTCTCCAAATTCTCAAGTTTTTGAGTGTTGTGCCCTATGGGAGAGGAGAGAAGAGAAAAATGATCAATGTGAGAGGGGCCTTTACTTATGTTGGCTGCTATACCAAAACATCAGGAAATGTAACGAGAGTCCATTGAGGGGAGGTTGGTTGCTATAATAGACTGTACCACATTCACAGCTCTCTGCAATTTCATGCTGTCTTGGGCAGTTCATTTGCCATACCAAGCTATGATTCCAACTGTACTGGATGTTATAGTTTTTTAAGAGAACCGTAGAGATGACATAAACCTAAGAAATGTTGCATTGGATTATCACTGAGCCAGATGAACAAGTGTTCCCCAGCCTATTACTACCATCAAGCACCAGTCCATATCCACAGCTGATGGTTCTTCAAGCCAACATGCACGTCTCAGCCACTACTTCACTTTCACAGAGTGGGTTCGAGAACCCTACCATACTTCGGGTGAAAATACTTATTCTCAGCTCTATTGTTCTTTTGAACAGTTAATGAAAATAGATATTTCCATCGGTCATCTGATAACTGAATGGACATCGAACTCATGAACACTACCACACTACTTTTTTATTTCTATATTTTGCACTACTTATTTAGTTAAACTATTATATATAGTTACTGTAATTTACATTTTTTCTCTCTATTATATGTTGCACCATACTGCTGCTGTAAAGTTAACAAGTTTCACAACATATGTTGGTGATATTAAAACTGATTCTGATTCTCTTGAATCACACATAATTTGATACACTTCAATTGTCTCTTCTCAGCTTCCCATGTTCTGAAGAAAACAACGGCAGCAAATCCAATTTTCATTGAGTAGACCTGGAAATCTCCTCATAAATCGCTTTTGGTACATCCAAAGTGCTTTCTTGTATTGTGATAACCAGGAAAATACAAGTTCAAAAGTTCAAAGTATAATACTCAAATTGTAGGCTACAAGCATCTTCAAAGTTCTAGCAACATCTCATAGAGTCATAGAACATGGAAGTAGGCCCTGGAGCCCAACATGTCTATCCTAACCAAGATACCAATCTAAGCAAATCCCAATTACTCAGTTGGGTCCACTTTCCTATCCATGTACAGTTGGGTCCACTTTCCTATCCATGTACAGCTGGGTCCACTTTCCTATCCATATACTTGTCCAGGCAATCAGAGGAAGTGGCTCAACTGCACAGAACACAGAATGCAGCAAAACAAGTCCTTTTTCTCCCGCCCACCTACCCACCCACATGAGAGTCATCCAACTCCAGGACAGTCTCCAGTGCTATGCCTCCATACTCCAGGCTTTGGCCAAGTGGCTCTGATTTTCAGACTTCCAATCAAACCTCCGGTTTCAATCTTTGGCATCAACCCCCTGAATAGCTGGTGATGGGACTCCACACTCCAGGCTTGAAATCCGAGCTCGGCAACTGACTGGCCCATGTGCCTCCTCTTGCATGGACACCCAATCCCAGGACCCTAACCTAGGACAAGTTGACATCCAAGGTGTCATTCGTCACCTGTCCACATTCCAGGCCTTCAAGCCTGGAGCAGAGGCTTAGACTTCGGGTGTCCAGGCCCACATTGAAGACTTTGTACTATGTCAACATGGACTAAGTGCACCACCCTCTGCATGAAGAAGATTTGCTTCAGGTCCCTTTTAAATCTTTCCTCTTTCACCTTCAAACTATGTACTCTAGTATTTGATTCATTTTTCCTGGAAAGACCACACACATTTGCCCAATCTATGCCCCTCATAATGTTATACACCTGCATAATGTCACCCCCTCATTCTCCGACGGTGTACTTCAATAAATGAAGTCAGATCAGAATCAGGTTTAATTTCACTGGAATATGTTGTGAAATTCGTCTTGAAGTACTAGCCTACCCAACCTTTTCCTATAACTCTATCCTTCAAGCACTGGCAATATTCTCAGAAATCTTCTTATCATTCGTTCCAGATTAATGTTATCTTTCATGAAACAAGCTAACCAAAACTGTGCGTAATATTTCAAGTGTGACCTCAGCAATGTCTTGTACAACTACAACATGGCACCCCATCCTATAGCAGTGCACTGACTGATGAAGGACGGTGCGCCAAATGCTTTCTTCACCAGCCTGTCCAGCTGTGATGTCATTTTTAGGAAACTATGTATTTATACTCCTATTCAGTCAGCTTGACAACACTTGCCACATTCCTACCATTCATTGTGAAAGTTCCACCCTGGTCTGACTTCTCAGAAACTATTCCTTACCCAGGAGGCATCCTAGCCAACATTGATACATCTTTTTAGGAATTGCTGGATGGACTGATATTTATTTTTTAAAACCAATATCCTTCATTCCCATAATTGGTAGGAAACCACCTCCTTGAATGACAATAGTGTGGAACATATTAGGCAGTCCATTTGTTGCTGGCATGTCCATTAGATTTTCTGTCCTTTATTATCCCACCCAGATAAATCATCACATCTTTTCTTGCCCAGCCATTATAAAGCTGATGTCAATAACAAAGATAGCATGGTCAAAGTTCAAAGTACATTTATTATTGTAGTATGTATACTATTAACAACCTTGAACTTGTCTCCTCACAGGCAGACACAAATCAAAGAAACTCGATAGAACCCATTAAAAAAATACTGTCAAACATCCAATGTGCAGAAAACGATCGTGCAAACATTAAAAGTAAGCAAATAACATTCAGAAGTGAAGTTCATGAAAGTGACTCCACATCCACAAAGTCAGTCGTTGCTACAGCTGGCTCCAGAGCCCACTGGTTGCAAGCCCCAGCCTCAGTATAGGGCAGAGATGAGTAAACCAAACAGAGCAGCTATCTGAACCAATCCGACCCTCACCTCTGGCCCCAACACCCTGACCTTTTCAATCTGGTCCAGCGCTCTCAGACCCAGGCCTTGTCGCTTCGATATGCTCTCAGCCTGGATCCCAGCACCTTGATTCAGCCCGTACCTGACCATTCCAATGAGGTCTTCGCTCGCACTTGGCTCCAGGCCCTGGATCCTGCTGCCTCAAATCTGCCTCAGCTCACCTCAGTTCTGCCACATCAAATCACATCCATGTGCACTCAGACAATGGCCAAGCATCTCGCACCCAGGCCCCACCACCTCAATTCAGCCCCTACGTGCCACGCTACAACCATAATGCATCTTCGAGACTTCAGTTCACACCGCAACACTGGCAAGCCATGTAGACATTTCAAAAGCTCAGCTCCAATAGGGAAATTACAGACCATTGATTGCAGTAATCATATCCAACAAGAAGTGTGAATAATGCTGTAATTTGTATTTCTGTTTGTTTGCTTCCAGCAAGTCGTCACTGTAATTCACCAGCGGCATCTTAAATCGTTAGCATGGAGTTGTGACTATTCTTATATAAAGTTAAACAGATGTGATCAGACCAGTACAATATTCAAAGAAAAACACCATGTCTGTACTCTAATCAACTCAAAAACATTAGCCCACGGAAAGGTCATCCATCTCATTTATTCCATCTGCCACTGTTTTTGTTTTGAAGACTGATTGGAATGTTCTGCTATACAACTATGAGAGACTGTGGGGAGCAATCTTCAAATCCTGGTCACTTTGAAACGGACAGGTCAACTGCTGTATAAGTCCTGATGAGGTATCCAAGGATGCTGATGCATTGTGGGAAATACCTGATGTCATTTGTCTGTAAACAGGATGACCACCCAGCTTGAGTACATCATGGCAGGATGTTGATTAAAACACTGCAGTACAATATGCGTAGAGTGTGCGTCAGTCTTGCTCCACCTGTATGTTTTAGGTAAGGTCAGCAATTTTTTATTCTGTTTTTAGGATGTGGACATTTGCTGTATAGTGCATCTCTAAATGTCAGTGCGGAAGTGATGTAAAATTATTGCAGGGTCTAAAGACAAAGGCTTTAACCTTCCTGATTTTCCATTAAAAGAAATTCCCACTTATTAAAAGAAAGGAGTATTATCTGATATAAAAAGAAACTGTATTTCTTGAAAACAAGACTTTGTAAATTAAAAAATATTACAGATATTTTGATGCAATGTATTTCTATTGGAGGCTGCAGGGGGCTGTGGATAGAGGTGGTACCTTTGATGTCTGATGGCTGCACTCGACCTAGTGGGTATCACTGGTCCTCATCCATCTCCTAAATCTTACATGTCTGCCAAGTGGCAGACCCCAATACGCCGCTTCAGCCGGCGGGCTAAATGACATGAGGGGTGGTGTTAACACAAGCTCCACTAGGTGAGGGACTTCGGCAACGGAGTCAGCGGCCAGGATGGATGAGTTCCCCAAAGAACTAGAATGGCCACGTGCTTGAGACCAAGGCAAGCCATTGAGTTGGTGGACATTGGCTGTGGTCTGGCCTGGAGAGGGGTGGGCGCCACTAGGCCTCACCAGCCCAAGACATACAACATGATGGACACAGCAACAGACCCCGTAATGGAGGCAACTGGGGCAGCACTCATCTGAGGCGCCCCTACAACCCATAGGCGGGTTGCAGGATCCGAATCGAGTTGATTTCTATCGGAAAGTTAGCAAAGAGCGGCACTGGAGCAAGAAGGGCAGCATAGTAATTAGTGCCATGCTTTACAGCGCCAGCTGTAAGATAAGGCTTCGATTCCTGCCACTATCTATAAGAATTTTCCATTTTCTCCCTATGACTGTGTGCTGTAGTTGTGGGACTTTTGCATCACGAATCAGCCTCTTCAGTCATCTCAAGACCCACAAGTGACCAGATCAACCACCAGGAGAAGAATCAAGCTCGACCACGAGTGATCGCTGATGATGATGATAATGTGCTGTAGTTTCCTACCGTATTCCATACATCTACTGCTTGGGTTAGTAAGTTGCCGACATGCTATGTTGGTGCTATCAGCATGGCAACACTTACTCAGATCAACACATTTTACATTATGTTTCAATGTAAGTGTGTCAATAAAACTAATCTTTAACTATAACAAGCTATTTTTGTTAATTATGAACTAAGCATGCACCAAAAATTATTATACAAAGAAGTCACAGACAAAATGATTGTCTATCCAGGAGATTTTGTCATGGGCATTGAACAAAGAAGCTGAAGGCCCAGAAATAATAGAAGTTTTATGAAAAGTGAAAATCCAATTCACAGGCAGCAAAGCCTTGCATTAGTCCTTCCACGGAAGGGTGTCAAGTATCACCATTATCTCGTGGATTGACTGAAGCAAGACAATAATTACCATGTTATGACAAACTCTTGACTGTGAATTATCACAATTGACAAACATTTGGCAATTTATAAAATCTGGATTTACCTTCAATTCCTTGCCTTGAACACATTAGTGATAAGTGAGTATAAGTGTCAAAAGTCTGACATCCAAACACTTTTGAAGATAATGATTAACTAACAGCTTCTATATCTCGAGATCAGAGCTGGAGTGGTAGCGGCTATTATCAGCTTATGGCATCTGCATTAATTATGTAATTAAATTTTATAATTTCCTTCTATCATCTCATTTAGCAAGATTTCGCACATCAGGGACTTCCTGTACCTCTGACTAATTAATCCTTTTCCACTTTCACATGGCACTTCCTCCATGGGCTTTCAAAATCCATTGCACAACTCTTCACGTGTGGCTTTTATCTTTGCCTGCTGAATACAAAATCAGCCTGACAATTCTGAGACAGGTTCATGAGAAGGCATGAAGAAATTATTCATTCATTGGTAGAAATGATTAATAATGAACGAAGCTACTTCCTGATTTTATGTCCCTCTCTGTCACTTGAAATCCTGCATCAAATGAAGAATAAAGACTTGCCATCAAAAGGAAATAATGTCAAAAATGGATAGTTAAAAAAAAATCTTTTCATAAAACTCTATAAAGGTTCGACTGAGAATTATCTAAATTGGCCAAATTATACAATTGACATTGGATTCTGCATGGTGGTAGAATAAGCCCTTAAAAACTTGGAAGCAAGGTAGATTTGCTAATTTGCTATGTTTACTTTCTTCGACAAGGAAAAAGAAATTGAACTAGTGTGATATAATTAATGTTTTGATTCTTGAGAGAACTCAGGAATTCAAGTTGACTAAATCTCAGATAGAAGTATTGTGTATGGTTCTGATTGCCGGACTACAGGAAGGATATGGTAGTAATGGAGAAAGCACAGAAGAGATTCACTGGGATTTGCCAGGAATGGAGGGATTTAATTATAAGGAAGCAACGGATTAACTGGGTTTATTCTCACTGGAACAGAGGAGGCTGAGGTATGACCTTATAGGTTTATATTATTATAAGGGGTATCCTTACATCAGGGATAGGGAAATTATAGCAGAAGATTTGTAGGAATAAGATTTACCCACATTTGAAAAAGCACAGTATAGTCAACGTGGCTTCACGTAAGGGAGATTATGTCTTAAAAATGTGATTCAGTTTTTGAAGAGCTGATGAAGATGATTGAAGAGGGTACATAAGACAAATACTGAATAGGCCAGGCTTCTCACAAAGTTGTATTGATCTTCATCCAATTTATACAAAATATTCTCCTCCTGTCCATATCCATCCAATTCCTTCATATCCATGTGTCTATCTAAAAAGCCTCTTAAAATACACAGAACAGCCTATACCACCTGAGGCACCAACCACTCCCACACAATGCTCCTCACATCATCTTTAAACTTTCTCCTCATCTTAAAAGTATGTCCTCTGGTGGTCGACATTTCCACTGTGGGGAAAAGATTCTCTTTTATCTTACTTATGACTCTCATAATTGTCTATCAGTCTCCCCATTCAGCTTCTAATGCCCTTAAAAAAAAGCCCAATTCTATCTAACGTTACTTAAAACCTCATATAGCTCAAACCCACTAATCCATGCAGCATCCTGCTAAATCTCTTCTGAAAGTTCCCTGACAGATCCCTGAAAGTTACCTCACAGGTAGATAGGGCAGTTAAGAAAGCTTATGGGGTGTTAGCTTTCATAAGTCAAGGGATAGAGTTTAAGAGACGCGATGTAATGATGCAGCTCTATAAAACTCTAGTTAGGCCACACTTAGAGTACTGTGTCCAGTTCTAGTCACCTCACTATAGGAAGGATGTGGAAGCATTGGAAAGGGTACAGAGGAGATTTACCAGGATGCTGCCTGGTTTAGAGAATATGGATTTTGATCAGAGATTAAGGGAGCTAAGGCTTTACTCTTTGGAGAGAAGGAGGATGAGAGGAGACATGATAGAGGTGTACAAGATATTAAGAGGAATAGACAGAGTGGACAGCCAGCACCTCTTCCCCAGGGCACCACTGCTCAGTACAAGAGGACATGGCTTTAAGGTAAGGGGAGGGAAGTTCAAGGGGGATATTAGAGGAAGGTTTTTCACTCAGAGAGTGGTTGGTGTGTGGAATGCACTGCCTGAGTCAGTGGTGGAGGCAGATACACTAGTGAAGTTTAAGAGACTACTAGATAGGTATATGGAGGAATTTAAGGTGGGGGGTTATATGGGAGGCAGGGTTTGAAGGTCGGCACAACATTGTGGGCTGAAGGGCCTGTAATGTGCTGTACTATTCTATGTTCTATGTTCTATGAACCCTCTCCACAGTGTCCACATTTTTTCTAAAATGGAGCGAACAGAACTTCACGTAATACTTCAAGTGTGGTGTGACTAAAGTTTATAGAGCTTCAGTGTGACTTCCTTACTCTGATACTCAACGCCCCTACCAATGAAAACAAAGCATGCCAATGCCTTCTTTACCACCCTATCCACTTACTTTCAGTCAGACCCTAAGAACACTCTCTACCTCAATGGCACAGGGATCTACCATTAACCATATATTTTCTCCTTTCATTTGACTTTCCAAAGTGCAACAACTCACACTTGCCCAGATAAAATTCCACCTGCCATTTCTCTCCCTGTCTGTAACAGATCTATCCCTGCTGAACTATTTTCTATTCCTTTACACTGTCCATAACTCTCTCCAGGTGTAAGGGCTTGAGTGAGATCCGGGATGAGCCATGATGGTATAATGGAGAGGACTCAATGGGCTGAATGGCCTAATTCTGCTCCTATGTCTTATGGTGTTATGGTCTATGGTCTAATCTTGGTATCAACCACAAATCTCAAATAACAAGGAGTCAAAATACAGGAAGACGATAGACCACCCACTCTAGACGCTCTTCCCTTCTTTCCTCTCACACTGGGCAGAAGATACAAATGCCTGATAGCAGCAAGCTCAAGGACAGCTTCTATCCCACTGTTACCAGACTCTTGACTTGACCTCTTGTATGATAAGATGGACTCTCGATCTCACAAGCTACCTCATTATGATCTTGCATGATATGGTAGATTTTACATTTTACTCTGCATTGTTATTGTTTTACCTTATACTACCCCAGTGTACTGTGTAATGATTTGATTTTATGACAGTATGTAAGGCAAGCTTTTCACTGTATCTTGGTACCTGTGACATAATAAACTAATATCAACTTCAGTGGAATAGATCTAATTAGACCTTGAGTACTTATCCACCTTAATGTTCTCCAAGAGACCCAGCGCCTCTCTTTCTTGTTATCAACATGCCCTAGAAAATTAGCGGACCCTCTCCCTGATCTTTCTATTATCCATGGCCTTCTCTTCATTGAATACCATTACAAAATACTTGTTTGGTATCTCACCTCTTCCTCTGGCTCAAGAGATAAATTCCTGCCTTTGTCTTTGAGTGGTACTCAAGTGATACTTTGAGTGATACTCTCACTCACTATCCTCTTGTTTTCGACATAGATATAAAATGCTCTGGGATTTTCCTTAATCCTATTTGCCAAGGACATTTCATAACCCCACCTAGCCCTCATGATTCCCTGTTTAAGTTCTTTGTGAACGTTCTTCATCCAACAATGATTGAAGCTTATGAATGACTTCACTTGTGATATTAATACTTACTTAGCAGGCAATCCTTTCTAATAAGCAGTTGAAATTTACATTTTCTTTTCATGCTGCATTGTATTATTTCAGAAGTATTATCCTTGATTCACTCACTTTGATGATGTAACATTTCCTTTACCTTAATGAAGACTTCCCTTAATCGTCTTTCCCCTGGACAACGTTGTTTACACTTCTGTTTTTTATTTATTATCACATTTAATCAATAGATTCCTTAATGTTGCTTAGGGTTGCTATAGCTGGGGGTGGTAATAGGGACAAACTCCCACTAACTGTTAAAAGGCGTGCACCTCAAATAGCCTCTGATAACCAAGTCCAGCTCCTGGCCTTCACATGCATCTTAGCTACTAAGCCCGAGGGAACATTTCGACTGACAGGAGTAGGGGCAGATGCGGGTTTCTGGTGCCTTAAAAACAGTCACTTTGGGCAGATGGGGCTCATCAGCCATGGTTGGCAGCTCATCTAGGAAAAGGAAGACACTAATCTCAAACCTCTGCTACCTTACAGCTATACGCAGGTGTAAAACTCAAGGAAAAAGTCTGGAGCAGAAGTCCCTAAGGCAGTCTTATGTTGAGTTCAATGCTGGCTGGTAACCCCTGTGACACTGCTGGTACCAAACTGTATCAGTCTCTGCTGTTCTTTTGGGTTCTTCAGTTGCATGGAGAGGGGAAACTTACTACATGGGCAACAGTTTGCTCTCCATATCGTACTGCCCAGGCCTGCGTATCTAGACAGCTAGGATGCAATCCCCATGGACGTCTCTGACTGACAGAGGCCCTCAATCAATAGATTATCCAAAATGTTATTTTATGTTAATCAAGGGAACTTAAAATGAGCTATTTAATCAGTGATTTAAAGGTTGCTTTCGGAAATGTTGTAAACAAAACTCCTGGGCCATCAGGTTTCCTTGTGTCTTATAGAGAACATATGCTTTCCTGACACAATGTGAACTATATGTAACTCCAGACTGAACAATGCAGTTGACTCTAAGCTGCATCTTCAACTCAGGGGCAATTGGGGATGCCTAATCATTTCTGGCATTGGCAGTGATGTCGACATCCTGTGGGAAAGCATTTCTTAGGTCAGTGAACATCAATAATATTTTAACAAAACTGACAGAGGTCACTATCAATAAAACATGACAAGGAAGAAGCAAAGAAACTAAAAGACAAGTCTTCAGTGAACCCGGCAAAGGGACTTCAAGCTCCCTCCTCCCTCTACTAAAAGAAAAACTTCACCACATACATTAAACACCATTGAATAGCTTCGGCCATTGGGCCTTGACTTATGGACTTCCAATCGACCTTCCAGCTTTGATCTTCAGTACCAACCTTAGGCCCCACCGATGACAAAACTCCGAAGTCCAGGCCTCAAGCTCTCATCTCCATGACTACAGATCACTGGCCCTCAAGTCTGCTACCTGCACAGACCTCCAATCATGGGAACTGATGACCTGGAGGGCCGAGAACCCTCATTGTCACTAGTCTTTATCCAAAGCACTTGCCGGCCTGACATCCATCTACTGATGACCACCACACATCCACATCACTGGCCTTGGGGCACAGAGCATGGAGTGCAGACCTGGGCTCCGGTTGACCTCTAACTTTTCCACGTCCCTGTCCCTAAATAGTCTAAGTTACGACCTCGACAGGCACCACAACTCAACGCCATCTTGAGCAGGAGTGAAGCCAGAAGCCCGGTGTCTGTGAATCTGCAAGCCCGGAGCTGGTGTGTTGTGGTGATGGAGACATGCTGTCGGCATGTGTTGGTAGCTGGCTGGGAGGGAGGACGAGCCTTGGTTTGCTGTTGTTGTTGTGGATGTATGTGCTGTTCTGTTGAACATTATGGATGCTGGAATATTCAGTGATACTTGCATGCTGCCGCCACATACCCCCCAGCACATCATAAGGTTGTGTTGGGTGTTCCCAGAAACAATGCACTTCACCATATGTTTCAATGTACATGTGACAAATAATTGAGGCTGAATCTGAATCTGAGTCCGAATTTGAATCTATGCCAATTACACCGCTTGGAAGAAAAAAACTAAAATTTTGAGCAGACAGCAGACTGGTAGGAAATAAGTTATCACAGAGGTTTTCAACTGTTGATTCATGCAGACCGTTGTAATGGAGTTCAAATATTCCCTGTTATCATGACACTGTGTCAGATTAATTTGCAGATTTAGCAAAATGATACCACCAAATAATCTTCAAGTACACTGCTTTAACTGTAGCTGAGTGGACAGATTCATCGGCTTGCTATAGAATCACCCTCTTTTCAGTAATAACATAAGCCTGCTGATTTCATACGGTTTCCAAGTAAAGATATTTTCAAAATAAATTGATCCACACTTTTGTTTACTGGCTGTTGTTGGATTCACAAAAGACGTAGAGCAAGATAGAGAGAAAGATATATATGAAGAAAGAGACATCCTTAACACTTGAGAGATTTGGGACTCGACCCACAGAACAAAGGCCGAAGATTTTAGCCTGCACTTTCCTTCACAAGTGATACCAACAGCATATCTCTTATGGTGTAATTAATCCAGAACAAACACTTATCAACATTGAACGAAAATGCTTGTCTCATTTGGCAGATCTCAAGGTTATTTCAACTGGCTAGCCTCCTAGAGCCTGTCTACTGTTTCAAAACAGTGGATACTTGCATTGATAAGTTGAATTGATGTAAGTATGCTCAGTTGTAATGCCCTCTCAGTATTCTAACAATATTTCCAATTACCAAGGCAACCAGGCTGTTTACATCTCTCCTCACTTCACAGATAAATCACAAAATCATGGAGCCATTTAGTACAAGAACAGGCCGCTTGTCCCCTCTGGTCCACGCCAGCAAAGATGACAATCCAAGCTAGTCCCATTTGCCAGCACTTGACCCACAACCCTCTAAACCTTTCCTATTCATATGCACCTGTCTAAATGCTTTTAAACAAAATGCTGGTGGAACACAGCAGGCCAGGCAGCATCTATAGGAAGAAGCACTGTCGAGTTTCGGGCCGAGACCCTTCGTCAGGACTAACCAAAAGGTAAGATAGTAAGAGATTTGAAAGTAGGAGGGGGAGGGGGAAATGCGAAATGATAGGAGAAGACCGGAGGGGGAGGGGTGAAGCTGAGAGCCGGAAAGGTGATTGGCAAAAGGGATACAGAGCTGGAGAAGGGAAAGGATCATGGGACGGGAGGCCTAGAGAGAAAGAAAGGGGGAGGGGAGACCAGAGAGAGATGGAGAACAGGCAGAGTGATGGGCAGAGAGAGAAAAAAAGGGGAGAGGGGGAAAAATAAATAAATCAGGGATAGGGTAAGAAGGGGATGAGGGGCATTAACGTAAGTTAGAGAAGTCAATGTTCATGCCATCAGGTTGGAGGCTACCCAGACGGTATATAAGGTGTTGTTCCTCCAACCTGAGTGAGGCTTCATCTTGACAGTAGAGGAGGCCATGGATAGACATATCAGAAAGGGAATGGGATGTGGAATTAAAATGTGTGGCCACTGGGAGATCCTGCTTTCTCTGGTGGACAGAACGTAGGTGTTCAGCGAAATGGTCTCCTAGTCTGCATCGGGTCTCACCAATATATAAAAGGCCACACCGGGAGTATTCAGTATACAGTATTGAACACTCCACAGAGAGCTGATAAGTCAGATCCCAAGTCCAGGTCTGGAGGGATTTCTGACAGAGAAGCCAGGGGATGAAGGGAAGCTGCAGCAACAAATAATCAACTGGAGGGACACAGCAGTTTGAAATTCTCAAAGTTTTGAATTGAAACATTGAGGGTTCCTTTCTCCCCACAGGTACTGCTTGACCTGTTGAGTAACTCCAGCAGACTGTTTGTTGCTCAAGTTTCCAGGATCTACATCTTTTTGTATCTCTAATGAAGGTAAGCTTGTGGATTGTAGCAAGGAATGCCAACAAAGATTATCACCTGGAAGTTTAAGTGACAGGGGGTGACATAAGTTGGCATAATGTATGGATAAGGGACTGGGTCCAGATTTTTCTTGGGCTGGTGGGCATCTAACCAGGTAGTTAGGAGTTTCTGAACTTTGAACACAGAAACTTCATTCATTGGCTAAATGGTGGGCACTTCATTCAATAAAAAGAAGGTACAGTTAGATGGAGTGGGCTTTTGTGGAAGAAATTGTAAGATTGGGAAGACTCTCTCAAGGCCCCAACAATCTCTTCCCTTGCTTCCCAAAATTCCTGGGATGTATTTGGTCAGGGCCTTGGTATCATCCACAATTTATGCATTTCAAGACCTCCAATATCTCCTCCTTCATAATGTTGATATACTCCAAAATATCATTGTCCCCTTACCTGAACTCATTACATTTCTTGTCCTCCATGGTAAATACAGACGAGGAGTATTTGTGTAGGACTTCAGCTAACTCCAGTGGTTTCACGCATAGACTTCCACATTCATCAGTCAAAGTATTGAGTTTAAGAGTGAGGACATTATATTGCAGTTATGGGACATTCTATAGTTAAGGCAGCAGACAGGATAGTAAATTGCCTCCCTGATGCCAGGATTGAGGAGATTACTGAATGGCAATGGGATATTTTGAAAGGGAAAGTGTATAATCAGAGATTGGTACCAATAACATTAGTTAAAGAAAAATTGATCTTATCAGTCAATTTAAAGAGTTAAAAGATTGTAAAGCAATAATGAAATTACCAGATTACCTTTAGTGCTGTGCACTACTTGGTTTGGTAATGGTGAGCATAGATGAATACATAGTTGAAGTGATGGTAGAGAGTGTTTCTAGACCATTGGGAAAGATTCTAGGGTGAGTGGGATCCGTACAGGGCAAACTGATTATATGTACTTCAGCAGACAGGGATCAATGGCTTCTCAAATAAAGAAGCCCAGTTGTACAGGGGCTGTTAACATTCAGCATGGGAACAGGGGGATGCGCAGAGATTCAGACGAGAGAAGTATACAGCTCATAATGGAAAGCAGAAAATTAGAGAAGTTGTTTGAAAGACAGAGAAATCAAAGGTAGAACATGAAAAGGAGTCTGACTGTGTTTAATGGTAGATATCTAAATGCAAAGAAGGTAGATGAGTTGCGGGCAATGACGGACATGTGGAAGTATGGTGTTATAGCTGTTATAGTAGCAGAGCTTAAAGGGGGTCAGTACTGGGTGCTCAATGTACTAGTTACAGAGTACTCAGATGCAGAGGGAAGGCATATAAAGTAGGAGGGTGAGTAGCAATATTAGTTAAAGAATTCTGGGAAAAGGCATGGTATAAAGGTCATCAATATTTTGCATAGTTTGAACAACAAAAGAGGAACAATCAATTTAGTAAGCTAAAGCAAGAGGACAATAATCATGGGGGATTTCAATTGACCTAATATCAACCGGAATACAATTGGTGTAATAAGGAATAAAACATGGAATAGATTTCTTCAATTATATTCTGGTTTTTTTTTTTGGCCATAAAAAACTCCAGGAAGAGTTGAGGGAGGATGTGGAATGGGGACAAGTCTGAATATAGTTTTAAGATGTGCTGAATAGCCTGCTTCTGTGTCATAAATTGTCTTAGTTTCTCTGATTCTGTGCTTCTGGCACATTGAGATCTCCCAGCAGTTTGTTTTGTGCTTTGTATTTTTAACTTGTGTTAAATTTAATGTTAAAATTTATCTTTAGGAAACTATGTCATACAATATACTTACGGTTACGCATTGCTAAGTTGGAAAATTTAAGAGTAAAGAAAAAGTGGTCTAGAGGAAATAATCTTTGGAGCAAATGTTGTAGATGATAGATGTGGTTGTAGTGGAAGGGAATAAAGAAGTGAATAAATTGACATGTGATTAAATTTAAGAATTATGTGATAGGTTACCTGCTGATTGCCCTTCTTTTCCATGGAAGGTAGCTGTTCCGGTTTGCTACTTTTTTAAGGCAAGAGATGGGGGTGGGGGGGGGGGGGAGTGTGTGTGTGTGTGTGTGTGTGTGTGTGTGTGTGTGTGTGTGTGTGTGTGTGTGTGTGTGTGTGTGTGTGTGTGTGTGTGTGTGTGTGTGTGTGTGTGTGTGTGTGTGTGTGTGTGTGTGCGTGTGTTTAGCTTCTACTTATAACAAGTTTGCAACACTGTGGTACCAAGTGTCACTGGTATTTAAGTGTTGACAACCTTCATTAAATACATTTCATTGATAACTCTGTTCATGTTATTTACAGAAACACGAAAGAGCTCAGGGAAACAACATTGACATAAACCTTAAAAGGATGTGAATATTTCTACCTTTTTAGTGCATTTTGATTAAAGGAAACATGAAGAAGTAGACATTTTATAATGGTATTTGCTTTCAAGCTAGTGAATTTTCATCGACTACAGCTCTGTCTTTAATACCATCATTCCAAATAAACTGATTCCTAAGCTCCGGAACCTGGGTCTTAGCACTCAGATCTGCAGCTGGATCTTCAACTTCCTCACAGACAGGACCCAGGCTGTAAAGATAGGGGACAAGCTCTCCTCTACAATCACTCTGAGCACCGGTGCCCCACAAGGCTGTGTACTCAGCCCTCTGCTGTACTCACTGTACACCCGTGATTGTGTAGCCAAGTTTCCATCAAACTCAATATTTAAGTTTGCTGATGACACCACAATTGTAGGCCGTAACTTGGGTAATGATGAGTCTGAGTACAGAGTGGAAATTAAGAACCTGGTGGCATGGTGCGAAGACAATAACCCATCTCTCAAAGTCAGCAAGATGAAGGAATTGGTTGTTGACTTCAGAAGGAGTAGCGGACCGCATGACCCCATCTGCATCAGTGGTGCACAGGTGGAACAGGTCAAAAGCTTTAAGTTCCTCGGGGTGAATATCACAAGTGACCTGATTTGGTCTAACCAAGCAGAGTCCACTGCCAAGAAGGCCCACCAGCACCTTTACTTCCTGAGAAAGCTGAAGAAATTTGGCCTGTCCCCTAAAACCCTCACTAATTTTTATAGGTGCACCATAGAAAGCATTCTTCTAGGGTGCATCACAACCTGGTATGGAAGTTGTCCTGTCCAAGACTGGAAGAAGCTGCAGAAGATCGTGAACATAGCCCAGCACATCACACAAACCAATCTACCATCCTTGGACTCACTTTACACCACATGCTGTCGGAGCAGTGCTGCCAGGTTGATCAAGGACACGACCCACCCAGCCAACACACTTTTTGTCCCACTTCCCTCCGGGAGAAGGTTCAGGCGTATGAATATTCGTACAGCCAGATTTGGGAACAGCTTCTTCCAACTGTGATAAGACTGCTGAACAGATCCTGACCCGGATCTGAGCCGTACCTTCCAAATATCTGGACCTGACTTGCGCTACCTTACTTTCCCTTTTCTATTTTCTAATTATGATTTATAATTTTAATTTTTATTATATTTACTTCGATTTGTACTTAAGGGAGCACGAAGCACAGAAACAAATATCACTGTGATGATCGTACACTCTAGTATCAATTGTTTGGTGACAATAAAGTAAATTTAACTGCAATGTCAAGTACACTGTTGTCTCTTAACTCCATAGCTGTTGAAGCCTCTCCACCCATTGAAACTCCAGGATAAGGTGCCAGAGGAAACAGCAGAGAAAGATACAATTACAATGTTTAAATGATATTGAACAAGTGCCTGGATAGGAAAGCCATAGAGAGATGCAGGCCTAATGCAGGCAAATGAGTTTCATGTAGATGTGCACAATGGTTGGCACGAGCAAGATGGGCCAAATTACCTGCTTCTGTGTTGCACCATTCAATGAGTCAATGAATCTATGAGTCATTAATGTTCACAGAAAATTTTATATGGGATGCATTTCTCCAAATTCTAGTTATAGCTGTAAACACGGTTGAAGACTTCTCAGAGAAAGCCACAGAGAAAATACTGCTATTGGTCAATATCAAGCACTCTGACGTTAATCAGAATGGAATGCTTATTTGGTACATCTATAACCTAAAGCTAACAGAATGGAGAAAAATATAGTTGGTCTCCTCATTTGGTCTTAATTTTTTCAGACAAATACAATCCATTCTTTAAAGCCCTATGGAAATCTTCAACAAATTTTCTATCTACATTTTTGATTACATTAAGCAAACCCCCCAAAATTGTGTAAGCATGGGAATATGAGAAAGCATGCTGGTTTGAAACAGTTAAAATGAGTACGATTAACATGATCTTGCACTTTTTTTACACCTACGTGACCTCCAAAGAAAATATTCTGCTTAAATGCCCTCTGATCAACAAAAGTAAACAGGCTTAGCTATATAATATTGATTTGTTCCTCTATCTCAATTCTCCAGGATGGTTAGCTGTTTATTTCAGATAACCCTCTGCTCTCCCGCATTGCTAGAACCATTTTGACCCACAAAGCATTTGATGTCTATAACCTTCAAAACTATTGACAATTAGAAAGTTCTCTGAATCTATTCTGCCAGAACTTTCTTGACACATCATTAAGCAATGCTGTATACAGAATTGTAGAGCACAGAAACAGGCCATTTTATCTTGATGTGAAGTATCAGCCTAGTTCCTCTCCCTACAGATGCTGCTGATTGCTTCCACAATGATCTGCTTGTGTTTTGTATTTCCAGTATCTACACCTTTTTTTTTACTCCTAATGCAAAGCTGGACTTGCATCCAACATTACTACTGAACAACTCACTTATGTATTGCTTGCACTGCACAAGAAATGACTCCAAACAAGTTCAGCCACTTCTACAGATCTCCACCCAGACACTATCTGGTGCCTCTGTCCCATCCCTTCCAACAATACTTTGCCCATCTGGTGCATATGGCTCAATTGCTCATAGCTTCCTCATCACATCCTCATTGCTTAATACAATATGACAATTCATATTATCAAGCACACAAGGATACACTTTACATCTCCCCGAAAATGTTAAACCCTCTGTGTAAAAGAGTTTCGTCTGAATCCTCTCTGCATTTAGTTTCCACACCACCCACCCTACAGCTGTTGAAATTGTATGCCTTCATTTACCAAGCCAGACCAGTATTCACAAATATTTTCTTCTGAATTCTGGTTGCTCATACCAAATAAATAATTCTGGAAATTCTCTGAATTGTCTCAGTTGTGTAATTAATATTTCAGTAATATTGTAAATGTGCTGTTTGATTAAGCATTCTTTGTTGCTTACATACTGCATTGCAGGTTATTTGTAAAAATATGCAAATGGAAAATGTCATCATGGCACCATTTGATATATGGGTGCCTCACTTAAACTAAAAATGAACTAAGACTCACGTCTCTTGGCTCCTGTCTTTAACTTTCAATTACTTTATATTTTGGAGTTACAAAATATAACAATCTGTATAAGAATTATTCTTCAAAGCTCTTGGAGTATTTTTGAAAGAGGCACCATCAAGTTTCACGTTGCTAATAAATTGGCTGTAATATTCAAACTGCGATGTTTTCAAGAAGGGTCATTTTGCTCTCTCCTGGATGATGATGGACACGACAACAATAACATTTGCTTTCAGGAACATATTTAACCAATTCATACACAGATCAATTACCAACCCAAAGTGCAGGAGGAACTCAGTAGGTTAGGCAGCATCTATGGAATCAATGTTTCACGCCAAGATCCTTCATCAGGACCAGAATCATGATGAAGTGTCTCAGCCTGAAACATTGACCCTTTATTCCTTTCTATGGATGCTGCCTGATCTGCTGAGCTCCTCCAGCAATTGTGTGTGTTGCTCTGGAAACCCATATCTGCAGGATCTCTTGGGTTACAGATTTGTTACTCTTGTGCTATATAAGCTCATCATGCCCCATGCTATTAAATTGACTCCATTTCCTTTTCTTTCCTCAAGCAACAATATCCTAAGCTTATCTCCACTGTAACATATATTTCTCGAATTGTTGTTTGATAAAAGAAAAAACAAAGATAAAACTTTTCACCAAAAGTCCCTGTGTAGATGTCAAATAATAGACGATGAAACAACGATGAATCCAAAGTCATATAACATGACATGTACTTTTTCAAGAAATATCAATATTTTCTTTTTTTTGAGATGTATTACAAAAAGGATAGTAGTATTGTTTGCAAGGCATCTGTCTGTCATTTTGTACTTGACTCTTTCATTGTTTGGATATTAGGAAAGAAATCCCAAGAATCTCTTAAATGTTCCTAATGCATTTGCCTCTACAAGCCCCCCCTGCAGTGCATTCCACACACTTAACACTGTCTAACTTCCCTCCTACACTTTACCCCAATCACCTTAAAATTATGTGCTCTCCTATTAGCAACCCTGGGAAAAAGACATTTGCTGTCCCTTCTATAGCTCTATCAAGTCACCTCTCATTCTCCTTCCTTACAAAATAAGTCCTAGCTCACTCAACCCTTTCCTCATAAGGCATGTTCTCTAATCCAGGTAACATAATGGTAAATATCCTCGGTACTCTCTCTAAAGCTTCCACATCCTTTCTATAATGAGGCAACCAGGTCGGCACAACACTGTGAGCCAAAGCACTTGTACTGTTTTATCATCAAGGCTGAAATGTACCAATTTTTGGACTACAGATGATCACGGGCTATGGGGATTGGGCAGGAAAATGGATGTGCTGCCAGTATCAGACCAATGAGTCAGCTTCAGTAACCCACTGAGGTGGAGATTTCTAAAAAAAATCACCAAGTTCAGGGGGTGGGAAAGAATAATCAATAAGCCAAGCAGAATATCAATAAAATTACTAGACTGGTAAGCAGAGACCTGGACTAATAAACCAGATGTATGGAGTCCAATATCCATCTATTTCACTTATGAATTTCAGGGAAAGGTAATTGCCATCCTTACTATATTCCAACCAACTTGGTGGACTAAATAGACTCCTGTTCTGTATTGATTGAATTGAATACCACTTGATATTCCTGGATAAGACCTCCTGTTAACCATGTTTCCTCACTGGGAACTGCTGGTACACCACAACTTTTAGTGAAATGCGCTTACAATTAGGTATTTGATGGAGCAAAGTGACTTCCAAAATTTATCACGGGGACGTAAGTACAAGTTGATGGCTGCAAGGCAGAGATGTGCTTGTGAAGTCTTTCCACAATTATTATTAGAATCGATCGCTCTTTGCATTGCATAGAGTTCATTCTTTTGGACACAAAGGATTTGGAGCATTCCAGGCTGTGGAATAAAATGTCAAATATTGAGTGACTTTTGCAAAAAGGGAAGTAAACGAGAAAGAGAACATCTTGGAAGTTTAAACTGATATCCCTTTGTGCAAGCTGGCAGAAATAGAAAGTCAGGGAAATTGTCAATACTGCTGTTTCTCCTCAGGACCTTGCTGTGGGGAAAGAACAATCAGATTGCCACACAGTTGCTTCACATACTACATTTTTCAATTAAATTTGTTCGCTGTACACAAATTAATCTATCCTTTTAATTTAGCAATTTGCACAATGCACTTTATCTGTTCAATACCCTACAAAGGGTAGCATTGACTCCAGGCATATCTTATATTCATTAACCTTTTGTACTCCTTGAATCAGTCAGGTTTTCCTAACTCTTTTTTAGATTGATTGATTGTGGCTAATATGGAACACTGAGATTTGAAGGTCCTTGTGGCTTTGCTCTTGGGTACAGAATATATTTTCTGTCACCTTTCCCTTGATAGTGTGGGAAGTAAAGAAAATAAGGTTTTTTTAAGCTGGAAAGAGTGCAGAGGAGATTAACGTGGATGCTGCCAGGACGAGAGGGACTGAATTATGGGGAAAGGTTGGGACACGCTTCTTTGAAGTGTTGGGGAATGAGGGGTGATCTTAGAGGGGTGTGTAAGATTATGAGGGGCATAGATAGGTTGAGCATACACAGTCTTTTTACCAGGGTAAATAGTGGATATAAAGAATTAAAGAACGCAGGTGGATATACCAGGCGGCATGGCAGCATAGTGTTTAGTGCAATGCTTTACAGCGCCAGCTATAAGACAGGAGTTCGATTCCTGGTGCTGCCTGTAAGGAATTTGTATGCTCTCCCTGTGACCACGTAGGTTTCCTCTGGGTGCTCCGGTTTCCTTCTGCATTCCAAAGACGTATAGTTAGGATTAGTGAGTTGTGAGTTGTTAGCACTGGAAATGTGGTCCAGCACAATTTTTGCTGATTTAATTGACACAAACAATTGTATGTTTCAATGTACAGGTGATAAATAAAGCTATTGTTTAAACATTTTTAAGGCATAGCTTTAATGTGAGAGGGGAGAAAATCTGAGGGGCAACTTTGTTACCCGGATAGTGGTCAGTATATGGAATGAGCTGCTAGAGGAAGTGGTTGATGCAGGTACAACATTTTAAAAGGTACTTGGACAAGCAGATGAACAAGAAAGATTTAGAGGGATGTGGGCCAAACATAGGTAAATGGGACTAGCTTTGATGGGTTCATATCTCTGATGCAGTTCTTTTGGAAAGAAGAGTGAATGTATCTGAAGAAAGGTAGCAACTTTTAACTCAAGGGGAGATCAATGCATCCCAAAATGCTTGCCTGTGTTTGATTGGTGTTTTTAGTTTTCATTCCAAGGAACTATTTGGACTCAAGTGCCAACAGGTTTTGAGTTTCAATCAGTTTTCATCTGTGTCACTAGATGGCGCACATTGAAATGTCTTTGTCCTATTGTTTCTTTAACTATTAATCAAGGCACTAATCAGAAAACAATAAACAAACACAAACTGTGAAAATCTGAAACAGAAAAAGAAAATCCTGGAAAAGCTCAGTCGGACTGGCCACATCTCAATCAGAATCAATTTTAAAACCACCAGCATATGTCATGAAATTTGTTGTTTTGCAGCAACAGTACAATGCAATACATGATAATAAAAACTGTAGATTACATTATATATTACATTGAATTTAACATTAAATTATTAAGTAGTACCAAAAAAAAGTGAGGTATTGTTCTTGGGTTCAATATACATTTAGAATGGCAGAGGGGAAGAAGCTAAGCCTGGATTGTTGAGTGTGTGCCTTCAAGCTTCTGTACCTCCTTCCCGATGGTAGCAATGAGAAGAGGATCTATGAATGTGGAACAATGTTAAAGGTTCAGGCTGCCAAAACCCTAACATTGCCTGACCTGCTGACTATTTCCAGCAATTTCTGCTTTTAGCAATCAAACCATCTGTACCCCAGAAGTTCAATGTCAATTCCACTTTGTAATATAATACAAAACTGTACAGATGGTGAAAGATAATTGTACAGTCTATTTACATCACTTGATGTAAATGGGATCAAGATTCACATTGAACCCAAGTGTAGTGTTTATAAAATGATGACAGGCATGGGCAGAATCTTACTCCCAGGGTAGAATTGTCAGCTACTTAAGGGCATAGCTTTAGGTGTGCAGAGGTGGTGGGTGCGTCAGGATGTGCAAATAAAGTTCTTTATTTTTTGTTTACACAGAAAGTGGAAAATACCTGGAAAGTGCTGCCAAATTTGGTAATAGAAGCAGAAACGGTAGTTACATTTTTGCACAGATGATGGAAGGAAGGAGAATGAGAGGTGACTTGATATGGATCACGGGCAGGCAAAACATATTTGTTTACCTTAGCTTCATGGGCCAAAGGGTCTCTTCCTGTGCTAAACTATTTTACATTCTGTTTTGTCCAATGTCCTGGTGCCCAGTAGATGTACAAGTTTGGATATTGGCTGAAATGGCCCAGTAGCAATAAAGTTAACAGCACTATCTCTTTGATACTTCTGCCATTAATTTTATTTGGATTTCAGTGTATCCTTAGATAGATAGATAGATAGAATAGGCCTTCTGATTCAAAACCCTCGAGGCCCTCGTAACCTGACTGCCATCCATATGGCCATCCTATCTTGGGTATAATTGAGGTACAAAAAAGCCCTATTGGTCGATATTAAGACATAAGCATTAGGAACATGAATCTCTGCTACCCATCATGGGTGCCAGCCAGGTCTGTGTGCTGAGCCCATTACGGTACAATGCATGACCAAACACCCCAGCAATCACATTATCAAGTTGGTCATTGGTGGGGGCTCATCACCAACAACAAAGAGATGGTCAACAGAGGGGAGGTGGAAGAACTCAAGGACTGGTGCCAAGCAAATACCCTCATTTGCAACAAAACAAAGGAGATGGTTATCATTTTCAGGAGACATCGCTCACATCCCTCTTTACATCAGCCGCATAGGAACAGAAACTGTGAGTTCTGCAAACTCCTGGGAGTACACATCTTGCACAAACTCTCATGGTCCCAGAGCACATCCTACACAATCAGGAAGGTTCACACGTTCTTCTAGTTTCTGAGGAGGCTGAAGGGAGCTGGAGTATGGACATCTGTATCCACGTCTTTCTACAAATGTGCAGAAGATAGCATCCTAACCTACTGCATGGTACCTGATGCACCATCAATAACTCTCCGAGACGTGAGGCGAGGTTTAGGCTTTTATTGACTGGAAGAAAGAACAAGCAGTAATTGACCACCATACTACATCCTGGAGACTGAGGGCAGGGCCCAGGCTCCAATCGCCTTTATACTGGGGTCTGTGGGAGGAGTCACAGGAGCAGTCAGCGGGGGGGGGGGGGCGTGTCCAGACAGGTATATGTAGTTCACCACAGTAACGAAACTGCAATTACAGAACAGGAAAACTCGACAACGGGTTGTCAAAACTGTCCAACATATCACAGGATCCAGCCTAGCTGCCGTCGATGGCATATATACAGAAAGTTCTCGGAAATGGACCAGTTACATCATGGAGGTTCCCACTCAAAAGAAAACCAAGTCTACCTCACTAGCGAATTGTAGGACAGCAGATGAGCTCTGCGGCACGTTCCTTGCACACCGTCTTGTTGCCTGCAACAGCCACCCAGGGGAGGTGCGGTCGGAAGCGGTGCGCAAGGAAGCAAAAGCGAGGAAAGCGCACTGGTGTTCGTGCGAGACTGAAGGCAAAACCCTTCAGGCCAGCTCTCCCGTCGGTTCTGCTTTCAAACGTTCAATCACTGGAAAATAAACTAGATTCCCTGCATCTGAGACTGAATCAGCGTGAGATGAATGAAGGCTGCGCCCTCATTCTGACAGAAGCGTGGCTTCAGTATACCATGCCTGAAGTGGCCATCCAGCTATGGCAGGGGTCCATGGCATAAAATAGGTTGGGGACCTTGGAGCTAGAGTGTTTCACCTCTTTTCAGGCCGACAGAATTCCACCGATCTCTGGCAAGATCCATGCTGGAGGTGTATGGCTCTACGTTAATAAGAACTGGTGTATGAACACTTCGGCAATGATGACCCACTTTTCGCCTATAATTTAGAGAACGTAATGGCAAATTGCAGGCCCTTCTAATTAGCGAGGGACCACTGCTATTGCGATTGTGGCTGTATACTCCCCCGGCCCCATCCCCATGCTTAATGGGCTCTGTGACCCATCAGTGACTTGCAAACCACACACACAGATATTTTTATTAAACAAAATATACTTTATTCAAAAATAAAATTATGTACAATAAACCATTCAATGTCTCCTAATCCTTTACAAATGTTTCCATTACGGTCTTTACATTTCCACACTTTAAGCCACCCACGTGGCACTCTGTTGTTTCATATTTACATACCTTTGTTGAGGGGTTTACTCCCCGCCCCCGTACCCCTCAACTCCCGCGGGAGAAGAACCCTAGACTGTGGTCCTTCCCCACCGGGCCCTTGCGGTGGCTGCAACGAGTTTGAGTGCGTCCCTCAGCACGTACTCCTGCAGCCGAGAATATGCCAGTCAGCAGAATTCCCCCACGGACATCTGCATGTGCTGGTAGACCACCAAGTTTCGGGCTGACCAAAGAGTGTCTTGCACCGAGTTGATGATCTGCCAGCAGCACCGGATGTTGGTCTCCGTGTGCGTCCCCGGGAACAGCCCATAGATCAGAGAGTCCTCTGTCACACAGCTGCTGGGGATGAATCTCAACACTGTCCCTTCCATCCTCCTCCACACCTTCTCCGCAAACCCACAGTGTGCAAAGAGGTGAGTCACCGACTCCTCCTCACTGCAGTCCTCCCGTGGGCAGCGGGATGTGGAGACAACGTTTATCTTTACTAGCGACTTCAACCATGCTAATATAAAAAACAATCCTGCTGAAATTTTAACAGCATGTTGACTTTGCTACCGGAGGTGGGAACACATTAGACCTGGTTTATACCAACATCCCAGGTGAGTGTATAAAGTTGCTCCTTGGCCTCACATCAAATTCACTGTTCACTTTTTTGTTATGCTAATTTCTGCCTTCCAATCACTGATAAACGTGTCAAGCCATTTCAAAGGGAGATAAGGAGTTGGCCTGAAGGAAGGACCTCAGCGTTACAGGACTGTTTTGAAAACATGGACTGGAGTCAGTTCAGGGAGGCGGCTACCTACGACTATTAGATTAACATCAACGAGTATGCGAGATCTGTGACTGGCGATAGAGACCAGTACTTTGAGGGCGTCCCCGTTATTAAACACGTCTATGGGAGGGCAAATCAGAAGCCATGATTGACAGCAGAGGTCCGGGCACGGCTGACAGATCGGGATGCTGCCTTCAGATTGGGGGGACAGCTCTCAGGTCAGCAAGAGCTGCGCTATCAGGAAAGAGAAGCGGCATTATTCACAAAGAATATACAACCATTTCTGTGGCCACAGACGTGCAGCGCGTGTGGCAGAGCATTCACTCCATAATGGACGACAAGTCCATCCTGCCTGCCAACAACAGTCTCACTACTCCTCCAGACAGGCTGAATGTCTTGTTTACTTGGAATGCACGGAACGGTGTGCGGTGAGGAAGGCTCCCCCATCACCCCGAGGAGCAGGCACTCTGCCTGCCCGCAGCTGATGTGAGGAAGTCCCTGGACAGGGTCAAACCGCATAAGGCTGTGAGGCCTGGTAACGTACCTGGTCGAGGGCTGAAGGATTGTGCAGCTCAGTTAACAGAGGTTCTAACAGACATCTTCAACATCTCTCTGAAATAGTCCACTGCCCCTCAGGCTGCAAGGCAAGTCACCGTCGTCCTGGTGTCTAAGAGCTTGATAGTAACCTGCTTCAACCACTACAGTCCAGTGGCACCGATCTCAATAAGAATGAAGTGATTTCAGTGGCTGGTTAGGAATCACATTAAATCCCACCTTCCTGCTACATTGGGCCCTTTCCAGTTCACTTATCACTCAAATCAGTCCACTAACGATGTCCACTCCATCCTGTCCCTCCTGGAAAGTGGTGCCTCATGTGCCAGGATGCTATTTATTGACTTCAGCTCGGCATTCAATATGATCATCCTTCAGGAGCTGGTGGGTGAACTGTCCGCGTAGGCGCTCAGCACCTCTCTCTGTAACTAGATCCTGAACTTCTTGACAGAAAGGCCACAGTCAGACCACGTTGGCAGCAACATGTCTAGCTCCATCACGCTGAGCACCAAAACCCCCCAGAGCAGCGTGCTCATCCCGCAGACATGGGATTACATTGGTAGATCCAGTTCAAACCAAATCATCGGGTTGGCTGATGACATAACAGTGGTTAGCCTCATCAACAATGACGATGAGATGGCATACAGAGAAGAGGTAGAGCGGCTTGTAGAATGCTACGAGCACAACAACTTGAGGATCAACATGGACAAGACCAAAGAGATGCTTGTTGGACTTAAGGAAGGCGCAGGCTGACCACTCCGCATTGCACATACACGGCTCCTCATGGAGAGAGTTAGGAGCACCAAGTTTCTGGGAGTTCACATAACAGACGATCTCACTTGATACTTTAACACAAGAGAGCATAGTACTGTCTCCACTTCCTGAGGAGATTGAGGTGAGGGAGGCTTGTACCCCATTATAACCAATTTTTACAGGAGCACCATCGAGAGTATCGGACCAGCGGCATCACCATCTGGTATGGGAATTGCAAGGTATCTGACTGCAGGTCCCTACAAAGGATTGTGAGGACTGATGAGAGGATTATCAGGGTCTCTCTAACACCCATTTCAAGATTCAAGATTCAAGATTCAAAAACTTTATTGTCATTCTAACCGTACATCAGCTCTGCAGGGCAGAATGAGACAGCGTTTCCCAGGAGCAGTGCAATCATAACATAACAAATGGAACATTAAATAATAAACATAACAATAAATAGTAAAACACAACAGCCACATATCAGTTAAAAACAAGTTATATTTAAGATATTTATCAGGAGACCTCATGCGCATGGCCCTCAGAATAGCCAATGATCCTTCCCATTCATCCAGCAATCTCTTTGTCTCCCTACTATCAGGCAGGAGATGCTGTAACATTAGGACAAGAACGGTTAGGATGGAAAATAGCTGTTTTCTGAACTCCCTGACACCATGTATGAATCTCAACATACATTATTATCAAGTATGAAGTGCCAGTAGGGTTATACTGTTTACTTTTTAATTTCTATTGTACAGTATATGCACCTTATTATTTGTTAACTTATTTATAGTAATTTTTACTGTATGTGTTACATGTATGTATTATACTATATGTACTGGGTTGTGCATCTTGATCCAGAGGAACATAGTTTTTCATTTGGTGGTATAGATATGACAATAAATTGAACTTGAACTTGAACCCAACCTGCTCATGGATTGTTTGCCCCACTCTCATCAGGGAGGAGGCTACATAGCATTTGCGGCAGAACCACCGGACTCAATAACAGTTACTTTCTCGAAGCAGTAGGACTGATCAACACCTCCACCCATTAACCCACCCCTTCACAACTCCCACCACTACTACTTTAACATTTCCTGTCAGAGTCGCCTATGTCCAGACACTCTTGTGCTTAGTGTCACTTTGTGGACATACAGTCACCTATGTATATAAGCTATCTTATCTATTTATATTCATTGTGTTCTTTATCTTATTGTGTTTTTGTGCTGCATTGCATCTGGAGGAACAATGATTTCTTTCTCCCTTAAATTGTGCAATGGAAATGACATGAAACAATCTTGAATCTTGAATTCAAATGGATTATGGCTTATCTGTTATTTCACACCAATTTCCTAAATTATCTGTTTGATGGTTCAAATGTCAATCAACTCCTTTCTGAAAAATTACAATGACTGAGCGTCCATATTGCCCTTTGCAATGTAGGCTCACTCCTTAATGACTGACTCTCTCTTCTGCAATGACACCTTGTACTTTTCCAGCCTCTCCTGGCAAAAAAAAAAATTCTCAAAATACTGCACCTGTTAGTCTTCTAAGCATTCTGTATAACGCAATGAGATCACCTTGAAGTCCAGAGAGTGTCTGTCACCTGGTCACATCTCTCCAAGCAGGGCAGTTCTCATCCCAAAAATTAACAACCTCGTTTTATTCATTCATCAGCACTTACTACATATCTTTAATATTCTCTGAGCTGATTAACTTGTGTAATTTCAGATGACAAATGAGAATCAACCGTTCTTTGTTTTCTATAGGTTTGGAATCACACGTGGGTCGGGCAGATATCCTTCCCTGGAAGACATTTGCAAACCGCCATCTTATTGTGCCCTCATCAACACTACTTTTGTTTTTACTTGAAACTGAGGCAATTAGTGAATTTTATTTGCATCCTCTCAAGGGTAGGATGGTTTTCTTTGAGTAAGACCAATACTGTATGCTTGAGTCCAGGTGCAATCTCACCAAAGTGAAGCAAGGCTTCCTCCTTCAAACAGTTCGAGCACCTCGCAGGGAAAGCAAAATTATTTTCTAAAGCTACAAACAATTTGTGGGATTTGTGCATCTTTGAAGTTTAGCACCATCTATCATCCAATGTCCTTGTCCATCCTTCCTTGTAATTGGGATCTGACTTCTTTTAAGTGTCTAGCTAGAATAGACTTAATGGCACATTTGTGACTCCTCTTTATTATTACCACTTTATTACTTGCCTGTTCTTCATTCTCTGTCAGTTCCCTCTGGTGCATTTATTCCAGCTTCATTTGGAGAAAATAGATTTATAAATTGAATAAATTCAATCACACATTAATGGAAATATTACAACTTTAATATTAGGTCTCTATGGAAATATTTGTGGCTGAGCACTTGAGTCACCATGGCATAGAAGGGTCTGGACCAAGTACTAGCAAGTCGGATTACTATATAGATAGTTATTTGACGGATGGCTTAGATATGGTGGATTGTCTCTTTGTTACACGACCTGTTGTTCCCTCCGCATCATTGAGTGTAAATCTTGGAACCTGCTGCCCAGTAAAATAATGAAAGTTCAAAGTAAATATCAAAGTACATATATGTCACCATATACAAGCATGAGATTCATTTTCTTGTGGTCATACTCAATAAATCCATAATAGAATAATAACTACTGCAGTCCCGTTGATTTTATTTGATACCAACAATGCATTTAACCATATGTGTCGATGTGACAAATAAAACTAATCTTTTAATCACCTCAAAGGAAGAAAATGAACTGAGAAGATTCATTTTCATTGTTACCTAACAACTAATATCTCAGAATATAATCCTGTCTGTAGGGTATTTCTATTGATGCATTCAACACTGCCCTGAACACCCCAAAAGATGGAGGACCTTCATTGCTACTGTAAACATGCCAGTGGCATAACAGACAGTAAGTGAGTACAATCTGCCCTTAAGTCTGGTATTATGTGCTTTCACCCTTTGGTATCTTGTACCCAATGGTAAAGTGGAGAAGAGACTTCAGTGCCATTGTTCATGCTGGATCTGTTTAATTTGCATCCATTGCTTTCTACACAACATTTTAAAGTTATTTGGTTTACAGAGTGACCTTTGCTGGAGCGATCCAAAAGCAGTAACTTTTCCTAATCTCTCCGCATGCCCTGTCTTCCGGTCCAATTGCCTCTGCCTTTGCCTTCAACTAGATTATTAAAATAAAGTATTCCACCACAATGATTTTAGTTGCAATCCCTTTGAAATTTCACATCCAGTGATAATAAATCTGATTCTGATTCTGATCATAAGTTGAAGAAATAATGATTTCCGGATACCCCATAAAAAAGAATGTAACTTTAAAGATGTTGTTTAAGAGGCACTTTCTTACACCACCACCCCCCCCCCCCCCCCACACCAGACCTTTTCTCTTCTCCACTTTACCATTGGGTAGAAGATACCAAAGGGTGAAAGTACCTAATACCAGACTTAAGGGCAGATTGTACTTACTTAGTCTGTTATGCCACTGGCATGTTTAGAGTAGTAATGAAGGTCCTCCATCTCTTGGGGTGTTCAGGGCATCCTTCAGCATGTCAGTACCTTCCTCTCGGTTTTCATTACTGTCATTCATGCAAGTCCCAGGGGGTGACTCAAGAAATACCATCACACTCAGATGTAGAAATATTCTCCATTACGGTTTCTGTAATAAATTTGTTTTACCAGAAAGGGTTGTTAGCCCTGAGCTGAACCCCCGAAGCTGGAAGACACCATTTGACCTGCTTAGCATGGGTGACCCTACCAAACCCCAAAGCATTGAGTGCTGACTCTGGCCAACGTAGCCCTCTGGGTCATTGAGGCACGCAAGCCTCCAAACCCAATGACAAGTTTGTGGTCCTCTTGGAGGAAGGGCAGATTGTACCCCAGTGTTATCAATCTCTTGAATGAACAATAAAATGGACTCTGAACTTTACAATCTACCTCACTGTGATCCTGCACTTTATTGTTTACCTACACTGAACTTTCTCTGTAGCTTTTACACTTCATTCTGCATTGTTATTACCACAGAATTAGGCCATTCAGCCCATCAAGTCTGCTCTGCCATTCCATCATAGCTGATATATTATTGCTCTCAACCACATTCTCCTGCATCCTCACCAAAACCTTTGATGCCTTGAATAATCAAGAACCAATCAACCTTTGCTTTCAATATATCCAATGACTTGACTTCCACAGTCATCCATGGCAATGAATTCTGCAGATTCCATGGCTAAAGAAATTCTTCTTCATTTCTGCTTTAAATGGATGGCTGTCTAGTGTGAGACTTTGCCCTCTGGTCCTAGATTCCCCAACTATAGGAAACATCCTCTCTATATCCACTCTATCTCGGCCTTTCAAAATTAGATAGATTTCAATAATATTCCCCCCCATTTTTCTGAACTCCAGAGCTTACAGGCCCAGCTCCATCAAATGTTCCTCATATGTTAACTCTTTCATTGCTAGAATCATTCGTGTCAGCATCTTCTGGGCCCTCTCCTATGCCAGCACATCTTTTCTTAGATAAGGGGACCAAAACTGTTCACAGTATTCCAAACATGGTCTTACCTGTGCCGTATAAAGCTTCAGCATTACAGCCTTACATTTATGTTCTAGTCCTCCAGAAATGAACAACATTGTATTTGCCATCCTTACTACTGACTCACCTGCAACTTCAATTTAGGGAATCCTGCACAAGGGCTCCCAAGTCCAGTTGCACCTCTGATTTTTTTTTAAATTTTCTCTCCATTTAAATATGCCAATTTGCCCATTCTCCCAATCTCTCTAAGACCCTTCTGCCGACTCCCTTCTTCTTGAACACTTCCTGCCACTCCACCTGCCTTTGTACCATCTGAAAACTTGGCCACAACCCCATCAATCCTGTCATCCAAATCACTGACATATAACATGGAAAGTAATGGTCCCAACATTGACCTCTGCAGAACACCACTATTCACCAACAGCCAACCAGCAAAGACCACCTTTATTCCTACTCTGTGCCTCCTGCCAGTCAGCCAATCGTCTATCCATCATAGTATCTTTCATGTAATATCATTGGCTCTTATATTGTTAAGCATCTTTGAGTGTGGCACATTGTCAAAAACCTTTTGAAAATCCAAGTATGCAACATCCACTATCTCTCCTTTGTCTACCTTGCTTGCTATTTCCTCAAAGAATCCAAAACAGAGTTGTCATACAAGATTTCCTCTTAAGGAAATCATGTTGGCTTTGACCTATCTTATTGTGTGCCTCCATGTACCCCGAAATCTTAATAATGGACTTCAACATCTTCCCAACTTCTGAAGTTAAGATTACTGGCCTATAATTTCCTTTTTTCTCCCCCCACCCTCTTCTTTAAGAGTGGAATGACATTTGCAATTTTCCATTTCTCCAGAACTATTCCAGAATCAAGTGATTCTTGAAAGATCATTACCATTGCCTGCACAATCTCTTCAGCTACTTCTTTCCAAACTTAGGATGTAGTCCATCTGGCCCGGGTGATTTCTGTAAAATTTGATCTTTCAGCTTCCCAAACACCTTCTCCTTCGTGATATCAACCACACTGACTTCCGGCCCGGACACCCTCAAATTTCTGGAAAGTGTCTTCTATAGTGAAGGTAGATGCAAACTACTTATTAAATTTGTCCATCATTTCTTTGTCCCCCACTACAACCTCTCCAGCATCATTTTCCACTCATTGATATCCACCCTTGCCTCTCTTTTACTCTTTATATATCTGGGAAAAAAAAACACTTTTAGTATCCTCTTTATATAATTGGCTAACTTAACTTCATATGTCATCTTTTCTCTCCTTATGACTTTTAGTTATCTTCTGTTGGCTTTTAAAAGCTTCCCAATCTTCTAACTTATAACTAATTTTTGCCATATTATATGCCTTTTCTTTTGTTTTTATGCTGTCTTTGACTTAACTTGTCAGCCACGGTTCTGTCATCCTCCCTTTAGAATACTTCTTCATTTTTGGGATGCATCTATCTTGCACTTTCTAAATTGTTCCCAGAAACTCCAGTCATTCTTGATCTGCCATCATCCCTGCTAGTGTTCCATTTTAGTTTTACCTTGTTCTGCCTCAATGCACTGTGTAAAGATGTGATCTGTATTAATAATATGCAAAACAAGCTTTCATTGCATCTTGGTACAAGTGACAATAGTAAATCTATTTCCAATACACAGAGAATGGTATATACCTGGAACATACTGCCAGGGGAGGTGGTGGAAGCTGATTAAATAGCAACATTTATAAAGTATTTATAATGTATTTAAACAGGACATGAAAACAGTGGGAATGGAGGGTATACACAATGAGAAGGGAAATAGGATTGGTTTAATTTGACATCATGGTCACACAATCATCATGGGCCTCTTCCTGTACTGCATTGTTCTCTCACATTATTGTTATATATTGCTGTCTCCAGGGTCTATTGAAGAATATACCGTATGTTGAACACTTCAATTAACTTTCTGGAAGAAGCAAATCCATATCAACTCAGTCTTCCTTCATTATTCTTTAACTTTAATTTTCTTTTTTTTGTTCTAAGAATTGAAGAGCTCTTCGATATTTTTTTTCAATAAGTTAGGGGTGGCATAGTAGCATAGTGGCCAGCACAACACTTTACAGTACAGATGACCCATATTCAATTCCTGCTTCTGCCTGTAAGAAGTTTGTATGTTCTCCGCATGACCATGTGGGTTTCTTCTGGGTGTTCCAGTTTCCACCCACAGTCCATAGATGTACCGGTTGGTAGATTAATTAGTCTTTGTAAAGTGTTCCATGATTGGGCAAGGATTAAACTGGGGGTTTGCTGAGCAGCATGGCTCAAAGGGCCAGAAAGGCCTATTCTGTGCTTTAATATCAATAAAAAAAATTTAAAATCTTTAATCAGTCTCAGCCTGTAATGTTGACTGTACACTTTTCCATAGATGCTGCCTAGCCTGCTGAGTTCCTTGAACATTTTCAGAATCAGGCTTATTAACATCAGTATGTGACATGAAATTTGTAAACTTAGCAACAGTTCAGTGCAATACATAATCTAGCAGAGAGAGAGAGAGAGAGAGAGAGAGAGAAAATAAATAAATAAATAATAAATAAACAAGTAAATCAATTATGTATATTGAACAGGTTATTTAAGAATGTGCAAAAACAGAAATACTGTATATTTAAAAAAGTGAGGTGGTGTCCAAAGTTTCAATGTCCATTTAGGAATCGATTGCATAAGGGAAGAAGCTGTTCCCGAATTGCTGAGTGTGTGCCTTCAGGCTTCTATATCTCCTACCTGATGGTAACAGTGAGAGAAGGGCATGCCCTGGGTGCTGAAGGTCTTTAATAATGGACGCTGCCTTTCTGAGACACCGCTCCCTAAATATGTCTTGGGTACTTCGTAGACTAGTTCCCAAGATGGAGCTGACATTTTCTGTATGTTGCTTAAAAATCTTTTTGCAGTTCCATACTCAAGGAATACTGTTCATTCACATTCTTCAATAATTCTTCATTTCTTCTCCACCATCTCAATGTATCTCTCTCATTCCAGAATTGGATGTTACTTCTGGTACTGATATACAGTACTGGCAATTCCAGCACTTGCAACACATCCAAAATCCACCCCCCCCCCCCACCAAGAAAAGGGGTAGAATTGCCATTTTGAAGTACAATATTTTTTGCGGTAAATGGTAGGAAATTGCAATGTCCAGGCATTAGGATTAATGCTGATGTTACGATTAAAGAAAATGCATGAAATATTCCATGGAATAAATTTGGTTAAGAAGTATTAAGAATTTTAGCATCTTTGATAGTAGATGGATCACCCAGCCCCTGTGAAATAAATCTCTAAGTGTTAAAAGAAATGAAGGGGAAAATTACAGAAGCCATCTATACAGTATGTTTTTTCAATCCTCTCTAGAGTGGTGCTAGAGGACTGGAGCGCTGCTGCTGTTGTGTCATTGTTCATGAAGGGTGGAGAGGATAAACAGATTAACTTCAAGCCAGTTTATTTGACTTTGCTCATTGGGAAATTATTTGAATTGATCTTATTGGGATCAAGAGTTTTTTTTTAATCTTTGAGGAGGTAAATATATGTTCTAGCGAGTGCAGTGATTTTAACATAGTTTAAAAGGCTTTCAGCAAGACTTTGCAGAAGTCTTGACACAGTGGGATGATTAGTAAATAAAAACCTGTGGCATTAGAGTGACAGCAGAAAATTGGACTCAAAACTGGTTCAGTGGCAAAGAGCAAATTGTACTGGTTGGTGCGTGATTTTGTGATGGGAAGTTAGAGAAATCAATGTTCATGCCATCAGGTTGGAGGCTACCCAGATGGAATATAAGGTGTTGTTCCTCCAACCTGAGTGTAGCCTCCTCTACTGTCAAGATGAAGCCACACTCAGGTTGGAGGAACAACACCTTATATTCCATCTGGGTAGCCTCCAACCTGATGGCATGAACATTGATTTCTCTAACTTCTGTTAATGCCCCTCCTCCCATTCTTACCCCATCCCTTATTTATCTATCTATTTATTTATTTATTTGTTTGTTTGTTTTCTCTTTTTTTCCTCTCTCTGTCCCTCTCACAATCACTTCTTGCCTGCTCTTCATCTCCCTCTGGTGCTTCCCTCCCCCTTTCTTTCTCCCTAGGCCTCCCGTCCCATGATCCTCTCCCTTCTCTAGCCTTGTATCCCTTTTGCCAATCAACTTTCTAGTTCTTAGCTTCATCCCTCCCCCTCCTGTTTTCTCCTATCGTTTTGGATCTTCCCCTCTCCCTCCCACTTTCAAATCTCTTACTATTTCTTCCTTCAGTTAGTCTTGACGAAGGGTCTCGGCCCGAAACATCGACTGTACTTCTCCCTATAGATGCTGCCTGGCCTGTTGCGTTCCACCAGCATTTTGTGTAAATCGATTAAGATGCATGGTTTTCTCAGTGGCTAGAATGTCAGACATATCACAGAGTGATAGGAAACAGAAGGAAGACATTCCTCAGTTATTCTGGCTTGTTGAAAGAACAGTTGAATTAGACACACTCACTAGTTGATAGGGGGTTAAAATGCATATCGTGTCTTGGCCTTCATTAAACAGGGAAATGAATTCAAGAGCTACGAGCTCTATAAAACTCTGGTTAGACCACACTTGATGCATTGTATTCATTTCTGGTTGCTTTGTTATAGGAAGGATGTGGAAGCTTTAAGAGAGAATGTACAGGAGATTTACCAGGATGATGCCTGGTTTAGAGAACATGTCATGAGAATAGACTGAAGGAGTTAGGGCTTTTGTCTGGAGAGAAGGATGACGAGAAGTGATTTGACAGGGTCAAGAGGCATAGGTCAAGTGGATAGCCAGAAATGTTCTCCCAGGGCAGAAATGGTAAATACAATGTGGCATGACTTTTATGGAGTTGGGATTAATCTTGGTGTGGTTTAAGGAACTGGCACAACATCTTAAGTTGAAGGGCCTGTAATGTGCTGTCTTGCTCTATGTTATATTGTAACACTGTTAGACCCACTTTGAGTATTGTGTGCAGTTCTGATCATAAACAATGAGCTGGAGAGGTCCCAACGGAGATTCACCAAAAGATGCACGGATTAAAGGACTTTAGTTATGGGTAGTGCTTGGAAAGTCTGGACTTAACTTTACCTGGAGTGAAGGCGACTGATGGGTGAACTGATAGAGGTATACAAAAATTATATGAAACATCCAAATCTTTTTCCCATGATAGGGCTGCCAAAACTAAATGGGCATGGGTTGAAGGCAAGAGGAAGGAGTTCTAAAGGTGTGCAGAGGGTGGCTGATTAACTGGAACTCACTGCTGGAGGTAGTGGAATCAGATATATTCACTGCCCTTATACCAGCAATTAAATGGGCAAAACATTGAAGAATTATAGACCTAATGTGGGCAATGGAATTTAACAAAACAAAATTGCCATGGATGTCATGGATCACAACAATAGTTCCTGTGCTATACCGTTTATGACTCAGTAAATCTGAGCTGCTCCTCATATTAATGGTATATGTGTTGTTACCAACACCCCGCCCCCCAAAACATATTATCTCAGAATTCCCTGGATTAAATTCCATTTGGCACTTTACGGACTAGTTGATCAGATCTTCAAGATCTTTCCGCAGGTTAATGCTTTCTTCCTCAATGCCAGTTACATGGTCTGTATTTGAAAGCTACATTATTATGCATTCTGTCTAATACATTAATATTTATTGCGCAAAACCAGCACTAAGTTCTGTGGAACCCCACTGGTAACAACTTGAATTTCCAGCATCTGCAGATTTCCTCATGTTTACACCTTAATCAATTGTATGTTTCTAACCTCTGCCTTAACAATGAATGAAGTCCTTGGATTTTTATAAAGTATTAGAATGAGGCTCACTTCCAAGAAGTATAACAAAGTGATAAATGTTATTTCCAGGATAGTGCTTTTGATCATAATGTGCTTAATATCCGCAGAGGCTGCTCTGGAAAGGCTGTGCTGAAGTATTCATTTCTGGAAACCACTTTGATATACTGAAGCACAACAACGGCAAGACAACAATAGAAAGTCTCCAATCTCTTTTATGCTCTTCAGTTAGAATGAGCAGTTCCTTTCTCAAATAGAAACAAACCCGCTAGTCAATAGAAAGCTGAAGCTCCCGACTAGGAGCTTAATAGTGTTTGCATGTCTGCAGTAAATGCCAGCAGGAGAGTGACAATCAGAAGCTGCCTTTCCATTATTCACAAGGAAAGCTAACAAATGGTCTCTCAAGTGCCGCTTTAATTTGCATCAAACCAAACTTAGCTTCAGAGGCCAAAACTTCCCTCCTCAAAGGAACATGAATGACAACCTAGTCATTTTCCAGTTACTTTACTTCTATCTGGGTATTGTAAAAACAAAAACACAAGAGGTTCTGCAGATGCTGGGAATCCTGAGTAACACACACAAGACGTCAGAGGAACTTGGCAGGTCAGGCAGTATCAATCGAGAGGAATAAACCCGAAGCGTCAGCTGTTTACTCCTCTCGATTGATACTGCCTGACCTGCCATGTTCCTCTGATGTCTTGCTGATCAGGACTGTGCTGATAATGGGTCTCAGACTATTTGTTCCTCTCCATAGATGCTACCTGGCTTGCTAAGCTCCTCCAGTATTTTATGTGTGTTATTGTACAAACATTGGCATTATTCTCCTTTAGATATTTGTGCAGCCAGTGCCAAACTAGAGATGGAAACAAGATTAACCTTTAGGTGATGGGTGAACCCACTTAGCCCCCTTCCCCTCCTCTCACCTTTTTACTCTAGGATCTTCCCCCTTCCTTTTCAGTTCTGAACAAGGAACTCAGTATGAAACATCGACTATACTGCGTTCCATAGATTCTCCAGCATGTTGAATGTGTTGCAGAATGCCTTTCTACTTCATTTTAATCATTTGGCCCTGACCAGCAGGTTTTGATATATACATTAAAAAAATATATTTGGTCACCACCAAAGCACTGATCTGGGTTCAGTGTTATTTTTCATGAGCAGAGAGAACTTTAGAAAATATATTTTCCTGAGTCATTTTTGATTTTAAACTGTTAGATATATTATTGGTAATTGGGCCCTTATTTAAATTTGGTTCTACTTTGAAGAAGTCACCATTTTATTGGAGAATAAGGAATGAGTGAAGGTAGCAATACATTTGCTTCCAGCAATTTGAATTTAGGGCAGGTAAAATGGAAGTTAGGGAAAATGATGAGTAAAAACTGGCACGTTTTCCTTTTAAATTACAGAAGCAAGTCAATATATCTTTATAAAACATGTCAGCTCTTGAAAAGAGGCAAGCTCACAGCAGCCTACAAAACTTAAAAGACATGCATTTTTTTGTTATCCATGGAACTATACTGGAAGAAAGTTTTCATCAAGCTAAGGGTTACTTAAAAAGAAAATAAAAGCAGGTGCTATATTCCTCTGTCAGAAAATATTTAAGTGACTAAAACAAAAAATGCTGGAGACATTTAGCCAGGATCTGTGGAAAGGAGAAAGAGGTTAACAATTCATATTGAAAACCTCTAACAGAATTGGGTTACAAAGCAAAGCATAATAAATGAAGCATGTTTGAAGCTTAGCCATTCCTATAATGTGGTGGCCAGTTGTATTTATGGCAAAATGCCACAAATAGCCCAGTATGGTTAAGTGAGGAAACTTGCATTAGTGATATTGACCTTTATAAAGGTTTATTAAACTCTCTACAAAAGTTGAGCTACATGGAAAGGATGTTGTCCCTCTCCATGCCTTGTGGCACATCAGGCAGCAACCTTGCTTCATTAACATTTTGTCTGTGCTTTTTACAACGCCAGGTTGCTAGCTAAATACTCAACCCAGCATGGATGGAAAACATGCAAGAAGCTGGTCGGATCTGAACCTGGGACCGTTCGTTTTGAAGTCCGGTGTTGCTGCCACTACACCACTGGCCGGCTAAAGGGGAAGAATGAGACAATATAAATTATTCCAATTTGCAGGAAAAGTCAGAGAGGAAAAGATAGGGCAAAGGAATATTTGTGACAGGGTGAGGCCAATGTGGTAATAGGAATAAATTGTAAAGCTCATCTAGTTCATGGTGGTAGGAGAGAAAAATGAACAAAGGCTATAAAATGAGAGAAGTCAGAAAGTGAGCATACAAACAAAGGATTGCAGAAGTTATGACAAATTAGCTCAGGCAGTGCATAAAGAGAGTTAGCCAATGCCACAGATGAATGACTCTCAGTAAAACAGGTCAGTTCTATTCTAGACAGAGAAACTGAGTTACTGAATTCCTGTTGAGTCCTGACCACTGTAATGAGTCTGGATAGAGTATGAGGAGTTGTTCCTCAAGCTTACATTGGGCCTTGTTATAACAATGTTGGAGAGCACTAGAAAGGCCAGAGAGGGATGGGATAGAGAATTAAAATAGATGGCAATTGGAAGACCCGGGCCACTCCCTGCTGACTGACTGCCATTAATCTTCAGAGTGATTATACCATGTAAGCTTGCTTTTGCCAGTGTAGAGCAGATCAGTTTGTGAACATTGAAAGCCGACACTAAATTGGAAGAAGAGGAAGTAAATCACTGCTTCACCTCGATGGGATGCTTTGGGTCTCCCATTGGTAGGTAGGGAAGAAAGTGAAAGCACATGTAAAATTCAAGATCAGGTTTAATTATCATTCAACCATACATGGATATACCAAACAAAACAAAGGTGCAACGCACTACCGATAGCGCATAATAAATTTGACTATGAGTGCAGAAAATCATACAGTCTCAAAGAAAAAAAAGATTAAAAATAATATAGATCATGACTCTGGTCTTTGTTCAGCTTGTTCCTCCACTAAGCGAACACTGGAGGCCAGCATCAATCAAATATCAGTGGGCAGCACTGAGTGAACATTGGGCAACTGTGCTGATGGGAGGGACTAGGCCCCAACCCAGTATGGATTCCAATGCGCCCCACAGAGGCTCTGCCACACCATCTTGTAGCCTCCACTCCTGCACGGCTGCAACAGGCAAGACCGCGGCCTCTGCCTAATCGTCGCCAACCGAGATACCATAGCTCCCCTGCTGTTGATCTTGTCAATGAACCAGTGAACTGAACTTGCAGTATACTACATTACCAGTGTCAAATAGGATCTTGAAATTTCAAGAAAGAAAACATCCAAGAGAATCACTCGGGCCACGCACCAACATTGGACTTTGCAGCAAGTCCGGGTGACACACAATGGTACACAATAAGTCCAGATCCATCGGTATCGAGCAACTTACTGATGGGATGTTTCTGTAGTACTTGATGTTCTTAGCAGTGACTTACGATTGTAAAAAAGATGCACGGAATGAATAAATACTCCTTTGACCTGACCCAGACTGTCTGCTGTGCTCAAGTGTGCTGCCATCCTACCAGATGCAGTTGTGGCTGCAGGGGAGAGTGCCATGTGGAGGAGGTAATGAGGCAGATGGAAGAGCAGACCAGGGAGTTGTAAAGGGAACACTCGCTTGAAAATACTTTAAGAGGAGGAGGTGCAAGATAGTCCTGGCAGTGGAACTGCATCAAAGCTAACAATCTTCCATTGCAACCACATGAGATGCAATGCCTGTCCAGAGAGCAGGGTTTTAGCGTAGTCTGGTCCCCTTGCCTTTTATTCTGCCCTGTGCTCTCTGCTGGTTCCTGACGTGACTTGGAGTGAATCAAATCAGCTAGAGACTGGCCTCTGAGGTAATGGGGGACCTCAAGAGGTAACCAAGATCAATCAGCTGTTCAGACATGCCTCAGCCTTTCCTTAGCTCCTCACCTGCTGACCTCTCTGCTGCTCCTGAACCACAAAGCATCTGTCTCAGCTTCTTTAGGTGCTGATCTCTTCCTTGCTCAGACATGAGTTAAAATTTATTACACCACTGTGACCCTACATATACACATTAAAGAATCTTCCAGGGAGTCATAGTTATATAGCATGGAAACAGACCATTTATCCCAATTTATCCATGCTGACCAGAGATGTCTTTCCAAGCAAGTCCATTTGCCTGCCCATATCCTTTGGTGTGTGTCTTTATTGTCTGCACAGGACTGCTGGTTCAACTTAGGGGGAACTGAGAGCATTTTAACTACTGCTTGTGATCAGAAGGATGGCATCCTGGACAAGCGACTTCCTATAGGAGATTATATTGACAAGGCCTACACAGGGGTAGGCATTCAGCCTCCATTAGAAGCACTGATTTAGTACTGTGACATTAGCTGCCTGCTTTTAGCTGGCTCCTAACATTGGCACAGTCAACGGATTGGCAATCCATTCAGCACGAGTGAGCAAAATCACATTCATACCTCAACACATGAATCAGTACTGCTTCTACCTAGTCTCAAATGTGATTGTTTTTTTAGGTCCATGTGCATAGATCCCTCAAAGTTACTACACAAGTTGATAGGATTGTTAAGAAGGCCTATGGACTGTTGACCTTCATTAGTTGAGGGACTGAGTTCCAGAGCTGCAAAGTAATGGTAGAGCTCTATAAAACTCTGGCTCGACCACACTTGGGTAATTGGGTTCAGTTCTGGTTGCCTCATCATATGAAGGATGTGGAAGCTCTAGAGAGGGTGCCAAGGAGATTTACCAGAATGATGCCTGGATTTGAGGACATGTCTTTTGAAGATAGTTTGAGTGAGCTATGCCTTTTCTCTTTGGTGAAGGAAAATGAAATGTGACTTAATAGAGGTGTGCAAGAAGATGAGAGGCTAGAAACAGTGGCTAGCAGAAATTTTTCCCTAGAGTGGAAATGGCTAATACAAGGGGGCAAAATGTTAGCGACTGGAGGAAAATATACAGTGCCTATTAATATATATTCACCCTCCCCCTTGGAAGTTTTCATGTTTTATTGTTTTACAACATTGAATCGCATTGATTTAATTTGGCTTTTTTTGACACCGATCAACAGGAAAAAACTCTTCCCTGTCAAAGCGAAAATAGATCTCTACAAAGTGATCTAAATTAATTACAAATACAAAATACAAAATAATTGATTGCATATTCACCTCTTCAAGTCAGTATTTAGTAGATGCATATTTGGCAGCAATTACAGCCTTGAGTCTGTGTATATGGGTCTCTATCAGCTTCGCACATCAAGCTCTGTCAGTCTACATGGGGATCATGTGAACATGTGGCGACCCATTTCCCAGCGCACTCGAACTGGCTCACAAAGTGACGCGCGCCGGTATAGAGGCCGGTTCCAAAGAGGGCGCCAAGTCTGCTTCACCAGCAAGGGGAAAAACCCGCGCGCGGGATGGACCTGTGAATACGCGCCCCCTACAGCATTCCCACCCGGGGAGGGCGGGATCAGGAAGGCTTTAAAGGGAGGCTGCAAAGTTTGAATAAATCTCTTTTGCAACCGCAGCTCACCGACTGCATGTCGTTATTTCAGCGCTGCGTGTAGCACACTGCTACAAATTGGTGACCCCGACGGCCCAAACGATATTTGGGCCGAAGATGAACAACGCCACAACTGTTCATGCAGTTTCGTTAAAACTGCCAAGCTTCTGGATGCTGCGACCTCACCTACGGTTCCAGCAAGCAGAAGCCCAATTCCACATTCGGCAGATAACCTCGGATAACACACGTTACTACTACGTGGTGAGCTCCCTCGACCAGGAGACAGTGGCCCAGGTTGAGGAGTTCATACAGTCGCCCCCGGAGGACGGCAAATACACAGAATTCAAAGCCTTGCTCATAAGGACTTCCGGACTCTCACGGAGCGAGCAAGTTGTCCGCTTACTATACCTGGATGGTTTGGGAGACAGATTGCCATCGGCTTTGATGAACGAGATTCTGTCCCCGGCCGGAGGACACAAGCCCTGCCTCATGTTTGAGCAGGCATTCTTGGAGCAGCTGCTCGAGGACATATGCCTGCTGCTGTCTGACGCAGATTTCAATGACCCCCGGAAAGTGGCAGCCTGGGCGGACTTGCTGTGGAACGCCAAGAAGGAGAGTGATAGATAGATAGATAGATAGATAGATAGATAGATACTTTATTCATCCCCATGGGGAAATTCAACTTTTTTTCCAATGTCCCATACACTTGTTGTAGCAAAACTAATAACATACAATACTTAACTCAGTAAAAAAATATGATATGCATCTAAATCACTATCTCAAACAGCATTAATAATAGCTTTTAAAAAGTTCTTAAGTCCTGGCGGTTGAATTGTAAAGCCTAATGGCATTGGGGAGTATTGACCTCTTCATCCTGTCAGAGGAGCATTGCATCGATAGTAACCTGTCGCTGAAACTGCTTCTCTGTCTCTGGATGGTGCTACGTCGTGGGGCGTCCGTCGCACAGATCACCAGGCCACGCTCCCAGCAGCTGACCAGACCAGGCCTGGCCGCAGAGCCCGCTAACTCCAGAGGCAGGGGTGAGGAGACCAACACACAATGGTGCTTCTACCACCAGCGGTGGGGCACAGAAGCCCGCTGCTGTAGCCCGCCCTGCAAGTTCCTGGGAAACGCCAGGGCCAGCCGCCGCTGATGGCTACGGCGGCTGGCCATCGGGATAGCCTCCTGTATGTGTGAGACAAGCGGTTGGGACACCGCTTTTTGGTCGACACCGGAGCCGAGATCAGCGTCTTACCTCCAACGAGTTACGACACCCACAACAGGGCACCGGGTCCCACCCTGAGGGCCGCGAATGGCAGCACAGTAAGGACCTACGGCACCCATACGGTGCAGCTACAGTTCGGCTCCAGCCGGTTCACGTGGGACTTCACACTGGCCGCCATAGCCTAACCGCTCCTGGGCGCGGATTTTTTTGCAAGCTCACAGCCTACTGGTCGACCTGCAAGGGAAGAGTCTGGTCCACGTCGAGACCTTTCAAACGTTCTCCCTGGGTGAAGCCCAGTTGCCGGCCCCACACTTAGACTCCATCACGCTGTCCGACAACGACTTCACCAGAGTCCTGGCGGATTTCCCATCGGTTCTGGCACCGCAGTTCACGGCAGCCATGCCCAGACACGACATACAGCACCACATCCTGACCCAGGGACCACCCCTCCACGCCCGTGCTCGAAGGCTTCCCCCGGACAAGCTCCGACTGGCAAAGGAGGAGTTCAAGAGGATGGAGTAATTGGGGATCATACGGCGGTCCGACAGCCCATTGGCCTCCCCCCTGCACATGGTACCCAAAGCGACAGGGGGCTGGAGACCATGCGGCGACTACCGCAGGCTGAACGAGGCTACCACACCGGACCGCTACCCTGTGCCGCACGTTCAGGACTTTGCAGCAAACCTGCACGGCGCACGGATCTTCTCCAAGATAGACCTCATCCGGGGATACCATCAAATCCCAATGCATCCGGACGACGTCCCCAAAACGGCACTCATCACCCCTTTCGGCCTTTTCAAGTTCCTCCGCATGCCGTTCGGCCTAAAGAATGCCGCACAGAGGTTTCAGCGGTTAATGGACGCGGTGGGACACGACCTGGACTTCGCTTTCATCTATTTGGACGACATCCTCATGGCCAGCAGCAGTCGTCAGGAGCATTTGTCCCACCTCCGTCAACTCTATGCCCGACTGAGTGAATACAGCCTGACAATCAACCCGGCCAAATGCCAGTTCGGGCTCAACACCATCGACTTCCTGAGCCACAGGATTACTAAAGACGGGGCAACCCCTCTGCCCGCTAAGGTAGATGCAGACCGCCATTTCCCCCGACCCAACACAATCAAAGGCCTTCAAGAATTCATGGGTATGGTAAATTTCTACCACCGCTTCCTCCTTTCCGCTGCCCGAATCATGCACCCCCTGTTCGCCCTGATGTCGGGTAAGGGCAAGGACATTACCTGGGATGAGGAGTCCGCCGCCGCTTTCATTAAAACCAAAGAAGCCTTGGCAAACGCCATGATGCTAGTGCACCCCAGAACGGACATCCCTACCGCCCTCACAGTGGATGCATCTAACACGGCAGTCGGTGGGGTGCTGGAACAACTTATTGAGGGTCGCTGGCAACCCCTAGCGTTTTTCAGCATACACCTACGACCACCCGAGCTCAAATACAGTGCTTTCGACTGGGAACTGTTGGCGCTATACCTGGTAATCCGGCATTTCAGGTACTTCTTGGAAGGTAGGCCCTTCACCGCATTCACGGACCACAAACCGCTTACCTTTGCGTTCAAGAAGGCATCTGACCCCTGGTCGTCCCGCCAGCAGCGACATCTGTCCTACATCTCCAAATACACGACGGATGTCCGGCATGTCTCGGGAAAGGACAATGTCGTGGCCGAAGCTCTCTCTCGCCCTACCATTCAAGCCCTGTCCCAAGGGGTAGACTACAAAGCATTGGTGGAGGCGCAGCAGGCAGACGAGGAGATCCCAAGTTACAGAACCGCAGTCTCCGGTTTGCAGCTCCAGGACCTCTCCGTAGGCCCAGGTGAGAGGACCCTACTCTGTGACGTCACCACCGGCCAACCCCGTCACGTCGACCCGGCAGCCTGGCGGTGGAGCATTTTCAACTCCATTCACAACTTAGCGCACCCCTCCATCAGGACAACCGTCCGGATGGTGGCCAACAGGTTTGTTTGGCACGGACACCGCAAGCAGGTCAGTGAATGGGCCAGAACGTGCCCAAGGTGCAGCGGCACACCAAAGCTCTGCCACAGCAGTTCCACCCCACCCACCGGCATTTCGACCATATTCATGTGGATATCGTGGGCCCCCTGCCAGTGTCGCGAGGAGCGCGGCACCTCCTGACTATCGTGGACCGGTTCACAAGATGGCCAGAGGCGATCCCGCTCACCGACACCACCTCCGAATCTTGCGCCCGGGCACTGATTGCCACCTGGGTATCTCGCTTTGGTGTACCGGCCCACATTACCTCTGACAGAGGCACCCAGTTCACCTCCAGCCTGTGGTCAGCTATGGCCAGCCTTCTGGGGACACAGCTGCACCACACCACTGCCTACCACCCACAGTCGAACGGCCTGGTGGAGCGTTTCCACCGTCACCTGAAGTCGGCTCTCATGGCCCGCCTCAAAGGGCCTAACTGGGTGGATGAGCTCCCCTGGGTCCTGCTCAGAATCTGCACGGCGCCCAAAGAGGATCTGCACACCTCATCGGCCGGGTTGGTGTACGGCGCACCCCTGGTTGTCCCAGGAGAGTTCATACCAGCCCCAAGGGGGCTAGAGGAAGAACCCGCAGCAGTCCTGGGCAGACTACGCGAGAGGCTCGGTAACCTGGCCCCCATACACACTTCACAGCATGGGCAGAACCTGACCTGCGTACCCAAAGACCTGCGAAACTGTAAGTTCGTTTTTGTACGACGGGGCGGACATCGGGCACCACTACAGCAGCCCTACGAGGGGCCGTTTACAGTGATCAGAAACAACGGGTCCACGTATGTTCTGGACATTGGGGGGAAAGAGGAGGTTTTCACGGTGGACCGACTCAAACCGGCCCATGTGGACTTGGCGCAGCCGGTCGAGATTCTGGCACCGCAGCGCAGAGGCAGACCTCCCAAACAGAGTCCGACCCAGACTGTGGACATTGGGGGGTGTATCGCCGGTTCTGGGGGGGGCGGGTTATATGGCAACCCACTTCCCAGCGCACTCAAACTGGCTCACAAAGTGGCGCCCGCCGGCATAGAGGCCGGTTCCAAAGAGGGCGCCAAGCCTGCTTCACCAGCAAGGGGAAAAGCCCACGCGCGGGACGGGACTGTGAATACGCGCCCCTACAGCATTCCCACCCGGGGAGGGCGGGATCAGGAAGGCTTTAAAGGGAGGCCGCGAAGTTTGAATAAATCTCTTTTGCAACCGCAGCTCACCGACTGCGTATCATTATTTCAGCGCTGCGTGTAGCACACCTCTACAAACAGCCCTTTTCAAGTCCAGCAACAAATTCTCGATTAGATTGAGGTCTGGACTCTGACTTGGCCACTCCAGGACATTAACTTTTTTTGTTTTTAAGCCATTCCTGTGTTACTTTAGCTTTATGCTTGAGGTCATTTTCTTACAGGAAAACAAATCTCCTCCAAAGTTTCGGTTCTGTTGCAGACTACATCAGGTTTTCCTCCAGTACTTCACTGTATTTTGCCGCATTAATTTTCCCTTTATCTTTACAAGCCTTCCAGGGCCTGCTGAGGTGAACGATCCCCACAGCGTGATGCAGCCACCACCGTGCTTCGAGGTAAGGATGGTGTGTTTTTGATGATGTGCAGCATTTGGTCTACGCCAAACATAGCGTTTAGTTTAGGTTTCATTGGACCATAGAACCTTCTTCGAGCTGACTTAATTGTCTCCCACATGCTACCTGGCAAACTCTAGCCGAGATTTCATGTCAGTTTTTTTCAACAGTGCCTTTCCCTTCTCACATGGTCATTCAATCTTTCAGGATGGCTTGCTTCAGGCAGATTTACAGCTGTGCCATATTCTTTCCATTTCTTGATGATTGACTTAACTGTACTCCAAGGGATATTCAGTGACTTGGAAATTTTCTTGTATCCATTCTCCCGACTTGAGGTTTTCTATAAGCTTTTTACTAAGTTGCTTGGAGTGCTCTTTTGTCTTCATCGTGTAATTTTTACCAGGATAGTGACTCACCAGCAATTGGACCTTCCAGATACAGGTGTAATTTTACTACAATCAATTGAAACACCATGACTGCACACAAGTGATCTCCGTTTAACTAATTATGTGACTTCTAAAACCATCTGGCTGCACCAGTGATGATTTGGTGTGTCATATTAAAGGGAGTTGAATACTGTCTATAGGCACTGTGGGGGGGGGGGTGTGAATGTTAGAAGTAAGTTTTCTTAAACAGAGAAAGATAGGTGAGCATAACACCCTGCCAAGAGTGGTGATAGAGGCAGATATATTAGGGGTATTTAAGAGACTCTTAGGTAGGTACATGGATGATAATAAACTGGAGGGCTATGTAGAGAAGAAGGGTTAAATTAATCTTAGAATAGGTTAAAAGGTTGGTACAACATCATGGACCAAAGGACCTGTACTGTGCTGTAATGTTCTATGTCCTTGTTCTGCCAGATAGACTTGCTGCAAAATGTTGCATATGAAACTCAAAATGGGCATCTGGCTCCAGATTTTGGACATGATTTGGAAGGTCTCGCAGCAACAAAATTAAGGGAACAGCAATGAAATATTGCTGCTCAATATTACTGTCAATATTGAAATTTATTCATTGCTTTTGTGAGGTGGAAATTAATGACATGGGCATGGTTCAATTTCCATATTGCCACTCACTGAGGAGAAAATCACTCCAAATAACATTTAATGTCCTGGAGAGTTGAATTTTCTTTCTCTTTGTTATTATCTGGTGGGAAATTTTAGTCCATGAAGCACTTGGTGTGATTTATCTGAAATGATCATTACATCAATGAGCAAACCATTGCTTTACCAGTTTGACTGGACATAACTGGATTCTCTTGACGCATTTGGAAAGTTTGACTTTTCTTCCATTGTAGTGATGGACTAAACAGTGCTCCATTTGACCTGTCACCCCAGACTCCTGACCCATGGTCTACACATAAATTGGTGCAGAAGTGTACGTCTAACCACCCTGGGTCACCCACTCCTGGAATCACTTGGCATACCACTGAGGTACTGTCCCCTGAAAAGCCCCAAAAATCTTTGACAGAAGGTTGGACTGAGTACAAACCCTCAAATATCTGATTTGAAGAGCCAATTAAAAATATTTTTTTTAAATGCAAATGCCTGTATGGAGGTTACATGCTTTCCCTGAGACCACGTGATTTCCTTCTGAGACTACGTCCACACCAAACCAGATAATTTTGAAAATGCCAGTTCTGCATAAAAACGATAGGCATCCACACTAATCATTTTTGAAAGTACTTCTGTCCACATTGAAATGGATATTTCGACTTATCTCCTCCTACTGTGCATGTGCAGGACACATCTACAGAAAACAAGTGACATGTTTGGTGTCGAATCTCGCCGTGAAAGACTTGATGTGCGTTTGTTCAGTTACAGACTAGAAAAACTTAAACGACGGACAGCTGTTGGCTCTCGCGCAGGACAACTTAAAACTAAATAAAACAAATACTGGAGTGTATGGGGGCAACTGACAGGGAGTTCACAGTCAGTACGACCCAGCTGATGACGGACATTGAAAATCTGACGAACTCTGTTGCATTATTAATGCCCCTTGTTTAATGTGTAAAACATGTCTGCATCAGTATTATCTTGTATTTCCATATGTTACATTAGGCTGTTACACATTTATTGTTAGAGAAGTACTTGAATAAATAGGTTAACCACCTTCATACGAGCAAGGACAGAAAACAGGGCAAAGTGAGTACACTTATTTATTCAGTAAGTTATGGGTCAAAGTATTTGGTGAGTACATTTCTAACTCTTCTGGCTTCAGTCTTGTATAGCCATCTGTTCTGAAAGTGTTAGGTTGCATTCAAGAAAACAATGAAATGGCGCACTGCCGTCACCATCTGTTCCGGCAGGTCATGACAGCATTTTAGATTTTTCCAGTTACCCTGTCCACACTGCTCTGCGCAAGCAGCATTTTCAAAATTACACACTCTGGAGAGCATTTCTGAAAATCTCCATTTTCAGGGGACGAAAATGCCATTTTAGTGTGGAAGGAGGGTAAAAATGAAGAGAAAAAGCTTTGGTTATGGATTTATCCAGTCTAGAGTGGACATAGCCTGAATGCTCCAATTTTCTCCCACATCCCAAAGGCATGTAGATTGGCATGTTAATTAGGTACTGTAAATTGCCACTAGTGAGTATGACTACATCCACACTAGACCGGATAAATCCATATCCGAAACTTTTTCTCTTCGTTTTGACCCTCCATTCACACTGAAACGGCATTTTCCTCCCCTGAAAATGGAGCTTTTCTAAAACACTCTCCAGAGTGTTTAAATCTGAAAATGCCGATTGACAGGTGTAGTGTGTACAGGGTAAACTGAGGCTTTTTTAAAAACACTGTTATGATGTGCCGGAACAAATGGTAGCAGCAGCGCAGCATTTCATAGTTTTCTTGAACGCAACCTCCAACATCACAACAACAATGGCAGACGGCTTCAAGAGACTGTCTCTGAGCAGAATGTTACTGCAGCTTAGCAGTATGACAAAAAATTTCAACCCAGCAATGAAACTGAAGCCAGAAGAGTTAGAAATGTGCTCAGCAAATATTTTGACCCATAATTTACTGAATAAATAAGTGTACTCACTTTGACCTGTTTTCTGTCCTTGCTTGTATGAAGGTGGTTTACCTATTTATGCAAGTACTTCTCAGACAATAGATGTGTAACAGCCTATTGTAACATTATATGGAAATACAAGATAACACTGGTGCAGACATGTTTTATACATTTAATGTATAATGCTTTATTAATGTATTGCTTGTGTAAACATTCAATAGATGCAATTGTCACTACTTCCAAAATGTCATTTTTAAGTAGTAGCCTATGTTTGGCATAGATGTGAAAATATTAAGGTCAAGAAAGGAAAATTGTAAGTTTCAGTTTTACTCAGGTAAAAATAAAATCACTTTTGCTCAGTAACTCGTTTTATTGCACATGTTAAATATAGCAAAATAATACAGAAAGACATGGCAAAAGTAAAGGCAAACAAAGGAGGTATTAACAAATTTCACTTTTGCCCAGTGAAATTTGCCTTATTGCATTTAGTTGTAGCTGTCGTCCCTTTCATCGGTGAAGAAGCTGTGGCTGTAGGAAATGTTTCCAACACTGTCCGTGAACTCCGTCGGTTGCCTCCATACACTCCAGTGTTTTTTCTAGTTTTAAGTCCTCCTGCGTGAAAGCCAACAGCTGTCCATTGTTTGGCAAGTTCCATTTTAAAATCTTTTTATTAATTATTGAAGATGAACAAAAAAAGATACATTAAGTCAATATGTCATTATGTAGAATAAGGAATTAAATTAGCAAATAACTGATTAACAAAGCTAAGCAATATATCAACAATAATAAGAAAAAATAAAGTGTTAAGAATTTGCAAGAAAAAGAAGGGAAAAAAAGAACCCCTACTAACTGAAAAAAAAACAAAAAAAAACCATTGGGAGCACAACCCTAGAGCTATACATCATACAAGCTTCTGTAAAAAAAAACATCAACTGCCAACTCAAATCCACTTAAAGAAAAATTGGAAGGAAACCATATTAATTAACTCAAGTCAGATGATAGTAGAGGGCGAATGAGCCCCACCTTTTCTCAAAATCAAATTGAGGATCGAAAGTTCGATTTCTGATTTTCTCCAAACTAAGACATAACATCACCTGAGAAAACCATTGTATCAAAGTAGGAGCAGAAGCATTTTTCCATTTCAACAAAATAGCCCTTCTGGCCAATAATGTAACAAATTAAATTACATGCTGGTCTGATGGACAATACCATGAATATATTGGGGGATTATGCCAAATAAAACTGTCAATTTATTAGGTTGTAAATTAATTTTTAAAACTTTAGAAAATGTAGAGAAAATAGACTTCCAAAAATGTTTCAGTACAGAACACGACCAAAACATATGTGTCAATGTGGCTGTCTCAGTTTTACATCTGATCCCATCACTAACAAAGGCTACGTCCACACTAGATTTCCTTTTAAGTTTTTTCTAGTCTGTAACTGGACAAACGCTCTCCAAGTCTTTCATGGCGAGATTCAAAACCAAACATGTTGCTTGTTTTCTGTAGATGTGTCCCGCACATGCCCAGTAGGAGGAGATTCACCCAAATACCCGTTATAATGTGGACGGAGGTATTTTCAAAAATACCTGGTGTGGACGCCTATTGGTTTTACACAAAACTGGCATTTTCAAAATTATCCGGTCTAGTGTGGACGTAGCCTATGTGAGTGATGGGATCAGATGTAAGGGGTGAGAACGCAGTGAGACTAGAATCAGGTTTAAGTTTGGACTTGTGTAATTAAGTGGTTGAGGGCCAACATGAACTGAGCTGAAGAGACTGCTTCGTGAGGCCTCTCTCTATCACTCTGTGAAAAATTATTATTAAAAGGAAACATTAAAAATGCAAAAAATAACAATTGAGATAAAGTTCAAAAAGTAAAAATATAAATATATATAACTACTGTAAGTTTCTCTTACCAAATTCCAAGCAAGGAGTACAAAGGAATGAAGATTCCACTCCTGTGCTGGGACTAGTAGGTATATGATCATTAACTCATGTTTCGCCATGACGATGGGGAGCTCCATGGCTGTCACAGAATCCAGTGATGGAACACCATAGCAACTATTGGACTTGTGGCATGCTTTGAGTTTGTCTGGTATGGAGATGTCTAGGACAAGTTTAATGCCAGTGGAAAAATTGACATCTGCTTGACCTGATATAATCACCAGCCTTTCAACAGTGGAATATGACACCTGGCCTGAGTGAGTTAAATTACTGCATCACCTTGGCTTGCATTTCTTGTCTTGAGGAAACAAATCGCTGAAAAGTTCATGGTGTTTAAAGTAAGCAATAAGGGAAAAGGAAATGAGGTGAATTTAAATTAGGGACAGATGTGAGAAACAGTTGGTTACAAAAATGAAAAGTAAGATAAAGGACATTTAAGTCGAAGGAAGTATGTTCAGAGGAAATACACGGGTCAAGTTTTTTTTACATGGAGTGGTGAGTGTCTGAAATACTCTGCCGGGGTAGCAGAGAAGGCAAATCCAATAGAGGTGTTTAAGAGGCTCTTAAATAGGCATATGAATATGCAAAAAATCAAAACATATGGGCATTGTGTATGCGAAGGAATCAGTTTAGTTAGGCATTTAATTACTAGTTTAATCAGTTCAGAACAACATTATGGGCCAAAGAGCCTGTTCCTGTGCTGTAATGTTCTGTGGCTTATCTAATACAATTTACAAAATAAGGAATCCACACAAGCAAATGAAAAGAACACTAATGTCAGTTGTGATTGGGAGTCGCATTAGCCCTTGAGGTTGTGATTGAATGACAAGACTGGTTTGTGAAATGAATGAGTATATCCTTTAGTCACAGAGTATTCAAGCGATGTGGTCACAGACAGTAAAGCTGTTTTCATAGAAAGAATGGTCCTGCTAAGTGATAAGAGATAAAGAACCACCTATTTCACCTTACAGAACCCTAGCAGTTTTGTACAACAAAGCTAACTTGAGCATGAGTGACAAGACCTGGCACAAAAATATTGTAAAGACGAATTAAACTGTTTTTTTTAAAATCTCGAGGAACAACTTCCTACCTGCAGGAGGGCCATTTCAGTTTCATTTTTCTGCTCCAAGGTTGAGTGGCATGTCAGGGGCATCAATCACATCATTAACCTAGCCCTTACAACATGAATCACTGGCTCTAAATGACTGTGGTAAGATTGATACACATTAATGGCATAAATGCAGCAACTTCAAGTCATGTAATTTATTGCAACAGGGAGGTTCAGGGTGAGGTTGTGATTTATTCTATTTTGTCAAGACTTACAGAGGAGCAACATCGACCCAGGAGGAACTGGTGCACATTTCAGAGCTCGAGGCATTTCCCCCATTGCATACAAATTGTTCTAGGGTTTGTAAACCAATACTATTGAGAACTCCCTACAATTCTTCCTGCAAACTCTAACCAATACCTGATGGTACATGACTGCAGACCTGAAAAACATTCTGTTTTACCGTCCCTGTTAGTTTCCTTTTTTTTCTCTGATAATACTCCATGCTCATTACCAAGTGGAAGATAATAAAACCAGGAGCCAAAGGAGCAGAATTAGGCTATTCAGCCCATCCAGAATGCTCTGCTTCTCCATCATGGCTGATTTATTATTCCCCTTAACCCCATTTTCCTGCCTTCTCCCCATAACCTTTGACACCCTGACTAATCGAGAATCTGACAACCTCAACTTTAAATATACCCAATGACTTGGCCTCCACAGACGTCCGTGGTGATATATTCTACAGATTCACTACCTTATAGCTACAGAAATTCTTCCTCATATCTGTTCTAAAGGGATGTTCCTCTCTTCTGAGGATGCGCCCTCTAGTCCTAGATTCCCTAACTATTAGAAATGAGCCCTCTACATCCGCTCTGACTAGGCCTTTTATTAAATTATACATACATCAATAAGTCTGCATAAGACTTGATTCTCTCCTCCCAGCACAGATCCTCTGACCCTCAGATTGGCTTAATTCTCAAGCCACTCATTCATTCTGCTGCATCATATTTTGCTGGAGTCTGTTCTCAGGGCTTCAATGCAAATGTGAGCCTGCGGTCTGTGAAGACACCTATTATGCCGGTGCACTGTTCTGTCAGCCCAAGGGATAACATCATGTAGGCAAGTAAGTAAGAATGATGGCATCAGTGCTTCACTCCAGCATGCCACCTGTGACTCCATTATGGTCGATGCATTGCACCATTAACTCTACTTTAGGTAGCTCAAAGTGAAAGGAACATAGTCAGAAATACAGAAAGAAAAATATTAAAGAGGAGCCAGAACAGAGACCTGGCTTCTGCCCCCTCCTCACTCAGGAAGGGTTTTTTCCTTCTTCTGAAAAAGCAATTACTCCTGTTTCTTTCTGAATTCACAGCCCTCTAGCAATGTAATTCAGGGTCATATTTTAAGTGTGAGCTTGAAAGCTTGTTGTTGGTTGACAACAAAAGGAAAATACAGCAAATTCTTGAAATGAGAAATAAAGAGAGAAAGTGCTGGATATACTCAAGATGTAATCTGAGGAGGGAAAAAACAGAGTTAATATCTCTGGTCAATGACCTTCTAGTAGATATCTGTGCTGGTGGAATATTTACCTGAAAGGGTAATCACAGTGGTTCTTACACCGCCCCCCCCCCCTCAAACAATGAAATTCACAATAATATATTTTCCATAGAAACTTAGAAATGAAGAGCAGGAGAAAGCTATTCTGCCAATTGAGCTTGCTCCATCATTCAGTGCAATCATGACTGATCATGCAAATTCAGTGCAGGCCATTCCCAGTTTCAGAATGCCCAACTTATGACACATGTCCAATATGCTTACCTGAATACATACATCTGTTTCTCTCGCTCTCTCTAAGTTCAAAGATTAAAATAAATTTATTATCAAAGTACATAAATGTATGTTAACATATACTACCCTGAGATTAATTTTCTTGCAGGCATTTACATGAAAAAAAGAAATAATATTTTAAGAAAAACTATGTAAATAAAGACAGACAAATGCCAATGTGCAAAAGAAAACAAACTGTGCAAATTGTAGTGTATTTAAGATTTCAGTAATATTAGAGTAATACAGTAAATATATTGTTTGACTAAGCATTCTATGTTTGTTTAAATAATTCATTATCAGTTATAGGCAAAAGTATGTGAATGACACAGGTCAATACAACACCATGTCATATGTAAGCACCTCATTAAAGTAAAGCAAAGTAGAGAAGTATCCCTGGCCTCCTGAGTTTTTCTTTCCATTAGTTTTTGGAGTTACAAAATGTTACAGTGGTTGTGAGGTAATTTTAAAATGAACCTGAGACTAGTACCTATTTGTTAAAGTGCAGCATGTTCTCCAAGGAAGTGGAGAGAGACACTCAAGTTGAAAAAAAACAGAAAATGTACGAAATTTATGGGTTCATAAACAGTGAGTACTAGGAGATAATAATATATATATTTTAAAATAAAGCAGAAATGACTGGCTAGTCAGAAAGATAGATGCATTTGATTACACAACAGATAACTGGATAAAGTATACTCAACGAACAGAGCAGCATTTTGAAACAATGAGAAACAAATGCCAGTTGTGCTGAGTGCAACAGATGGAAAAACATACACTTTGATGTTTAACTGCTCCAAACAGCAGCAATGAGCTAGGCTGAATGTAATACAGTAATATTTAGAAACAAAACTATTGTTGATTGCAGAATGCTTTGGGTTTCATAAACAGAATGAAAGGAAAGGGAAGTTCATTTTCACTCATGTGGCTGAATGGAAGACACTGACTGAACATAGTCAGTTCAGTGATGGGCTTAACAATGCACTGAGAAATGATTTAGTTTGTGGAATCTTACAAGAAGGCATTCAAAAATGGTTCCTAACTGAAGCACCGCTCACAGTTAAAAGAGCAGTTGAAATTGCTGTATCAATGGAAACAGCAGCTGGAGATACTATTGAGTTGCAGTCAGGAATGAAAGGAAATGTGAACAGAATTGCAACACCTATAAAGAAAACTGCCTGAATGAACAAATTGTGTTACCATTGTGGCGGGGGTTCACTATCACCATGTTTCAAGATGAAACTTACAGAAAATGCAACCAAGTAGGACACATACGAAGAGCATGTCGGGTAGACAGAAATAAATGGACTGCATAGTGTTACAGATTCAGCAACAATAAATATATAAATGAGGCAGGGTTTTTTTTATAACAAATAGAACATTTATTAAACACTGGAAAACAAACCCCCAAAAGTAAACAAACCACTAACGCAACCGGAAATCAGCTGCTGTGCGGCAGCTTAAACAGTTCTTACAGGAATAAAGCGAAAACAGTTCTTAAAGCGATGTTGCAAAAACAGTTCTTCAAAGTAGTACTGCGAAAGTTCAAAATGCTTACAGTCCATTAAAGGAGAGACTTTTTTAGACGATTTAAAATCTCTTTCACGTTGTGTTGTTGCGGTTCCCAGTCAAACTATATTTTTCCCAGAGATTTTACGAAGATGAAAATGAAACGGCTTAAAGGCACTGACCTTTCCTTGACGAAACTGTACCCAACCCTTTCTGCGATTATTGCAGGGGTTAACATGGGCACAGCCAACGAATTCCTTCTGAATGAGGATCAAACAAGGTCGAACCTGTTTCACCGTCGAAATCGACTTTCCTCGATTTGTTAGCTCCTGAACTCCGATCTTCACTCTCCACTGATTTTTAACTGGCAGTATTATAAAGAAACTGCCAGCAATGACCTTTTAAACTTTAGGCTTTAAATAAAACTCCACCTTTCAATGGAATTGCATATTAATATTGGACCACACAGTAGCATGGAGTCAAAATGGCAAATCCAGCCACGAACTGCCCCTCCTCACAGGGAGGGGTCCTCCTTTTATACCCTGTAAAAAAAAACTGTCACATGACCTCTACTGGCGGGAAAATGACATCACTCCAGTATAGCTTCTACACTACTGTCACATGACAAGTACAAGATACCCACGGGTATGTGACAATAGGGAAGAGGAAAAGATAAAAAGTCAATATGCAGTTTCAAAAAGAGCACTAATCTGCATGCTATAATTGAAAATTCTGATAATGATGAGAGTGACTCTGGACTGAATAACCTTATGATTTACAATATGAAAACTGACAAGAGACAAGCAAAATGGCTTACACCAGAAGTGAATGGCAAATTAATTAGAATAGAATTGGACACTGGCTCGGCTGTTTCAATCATTCCACAAAAGATACTTAACTGAAGCCAACAGATATCCAACTAAAAACTTATACTGGAGAAAAGATATTTCCTGTTGCGATTACATTTGTAACGGTGTAATACACCAACCAACAAGCTACATTGGACCTGTATGTGGGGAAAAATGGGGGGGGGGGGAGCCATCATTATGGGGCCATGATAGGCTGAGACAACCACAATGTGATTGTAGATTCATCCACAATTTGCATACCACATTCCTTGCAAAGGAGTCAACTGAAAGCAAATTAAGAAAGGTATTGGATGATGCAACAGCAGTGTTCAAAGATAGCATTGGAAAATTCAAGCCTATCATGGGAAAATAGTGTTAAATGAAAATGCCACACCCAAGTTTTACAAAGCCAGTCCAATTCCTTATACCATCTGTGATATAGTTGCCAGTGAGCTAGATCACATGAAGGCTGATGGAACTCTTTCCAAGTTTGAGTGGAGCCCATGGGCAATGTCAGTGGTCCTAGTAACCAAGCATAATGGAGATTTTAAGGTCACCATCAACTCAGTACTGAAAGTAGATCGATATCCTCTGCCCAGTGTAGAGGATATCTTTGCAAATCTTTCTGGGGGGAAGACACTTCAGCAAAATGGACATAGCTGAGGCCTACCTACAGATGGAGATGAAAATGGAGATCCAAAGTATTTCTCACCATAAACACTCACAAAGAGCTTTATTGTTATAGTAGACTTAGTTTTGGAGCAGCATCCACACCTGCGCTCTGGTGGAAAGCTGTGGACCAGCTCCTGTAAAGTTGCCCAGGCACTCATTGTTACCTGGATGACATCATTGTTACCAGTGAGGATGAAAAGGAACATCTCTAAAATCTCAAGATAGCGTTTAAAGATTAGATGATTATTGGCTCGGAGCGTAGCAAGTATGAATTATTTAAATTAAGCATCACTTACTGTGGTTACACCATTGCTGCACAAGTGTGCTAAGAAAATTCAAGCAGTGGTGAATGCCTCAAGGCCAAAGAATGTGTTATGGTTGAGGGTTATTTATGATTTGTTCATTACTATAACAGGTTCCTGTCAAACCCGGCTACTGTGCTCCACCCCTTGAAATCATTACTACAGATCGGGAAGGAATGGCAGTGGACAAAGCAGCATGAAGTGGCTTTTGAAATGGCAAAGGAAGTGGTGATATCAGACATTGTACTCACACATTATGATCTACATGGTCAGTTGAAGCTTGCCTGTGGTAACTCACCTTATGGTATAGATGTAGTCATGTCACGTGTGATGGAAGTGGGATGGATGTGATTCAAAAGGAAACTAGAAAAGACCTCATACTGTCTCAGGTCTTACATGGCAGCCCAAAATGCCTGGAATGTCCAGCAGAAATTCCAGTTCTCTCCATTTACCCATGCTGGGATGAACTTACCCTTGACAGGTATTGTCTTACATGAGGTTTGAGAGTTGTGCCATCTTAGCTGAGAGATAAACTGCAGGAGGATCTACATGCTGGTCATCTATGTGTGGTCAAAATGAAAACGCTGGCTTGAAGCTTTGTCTGGTGGCCTGGGAAAGGTCCGAAGATTAAGCAATGCCTCTCCATCCCTGGGAATGGCCTGCTTTGCCCTGACAGAGAATTCATGTGGATTTTGCTGGACCATTGATGGGCACAAATTTCTTGCTAGTAGTGGATGCAGCTGCAAAGTGGCCAGAAGTATTCCCAATAGACTCCACTACAACCATGCACACTGCTGATGTGCTGAGAGTCATCTCCTTAAGGACTGGTTTTTCAAGAACACTGAGTCCGTTTCAATAGACCAGAGTTTATTGCAAAACAGCTTCAATGATTCCTGAAAATGAATAGAATAATACATATTTCTATCAGCACCATACCACCCAGCTATTAATGTCTTGGCAGAAAAGTTTGTCCGGAGTCTAAACAACGTACTGTGAGCAATGTCTGCAGAACGCACTACACTGGCACTAAATCATAAGCTCACAAATTCCCTCCTTGCATATCACAATGCAGCACATGCCAACCAACAGTCACCAGCTATGCTGCTCCTTGGTCGTACCTGGCGATCACCCTCCTCAAACTCAATCTCAGAAGGAGTGTGCAGGATAAACAGTTAAGACAAATTGAGGGTTACTCAAACAAGAAAGTTTGATGTTTCACTCCTGGACATGGAGTTCTGGCGAGGGACTACAGAGGTGGTCAAAAATGGGTACCTGGAAAGATTAAGGACAGAACTGGGCCACTCTCCTACACAGTAGAGATCGAGTCTGATGTCATCTGGAGATAACAGAATGACCAGTTGTGGAGAGTAGAATGAATTGTTAGAAAAGAAAGGTGGCCAGAGCTGTCAGAACCACTTCCTCCAGTCCCAGAATCAACTCCTACAACCAGCATGGTGGAGCGCCCAGAACATGAAGTGGTTTTATATCCTCAAATCTCACCTACCACCTCACCCCACTCCCCAGTCAGGAAAGCCAATATCCCATAACAAGAAGAAATCCTCCACAGTGATTAAATTTTTAGGCCTGATTGGGACAATTTATAATTTACTATGTGAAATATCTACATAGTAATTGCATGTGATTACAAAGAGCAGTATGTTACATATGTGAGTTGAGATGCATTCCAAATTGATTTGGAGTTTATGGTTAAGCAGGGAGGAGTAAAATAAAACTAATAATACTGAGAACATGAGATGTAAAAATCCTTGAAAGTGAGTCTGTAGATCGTAGAATCAGTTCAGAGTAGAGGTAAATGAAATTATTCATGCTGGTTCAGGAGCCTGATGTATCTCATTCTCTTCTATCTTCCCCCTGCCCCACCATCTACCTCCTTACTCACCACCTCCACCGCCCCCCCCCCACCGCCATCTCTTGAAATCTTAATCATCCAACAGAGAGCACAAACAGCACCTAACTCCTCAGCCAAAAGCTGGCTCTCCAACCATGCAGCATCCCTTTAATAGAGCACTGGAGAGGCAGTCCAGATTTTTGTCTAAAGTCATAGAGTCAAAGTCATTCAGCATGGACACTGGCCCTTCAGCCCAATGTACCCATGCTGACTAAGGTGCTTACCTGTGCTAGTCCTGTTTACTGGTAGTTGGCACATATGGCACGGATCCCGGCCAATGGATCTCAGCAACTAAAGCCTAGACACAACACACACAAAATGCTGGTGGAACACAACAGGCCAGGCAGCATCTATAGGAAGAAGCACTGTCGACGTTTCAGGCCGAGACCCTTTGTCAGGACTAACTAAACTAAAGCCTAGAACTTACTATTACTATTGTTAACAGAGGGATGAATCCTTCATAAATTCTTCTACCAGCTCTCTGTCCATTGTATAAATGATAGCTTTGATCCATTTAGGTTCAGAAGATAAACATTTTTGTAAAAGCATGCTCAAAGAAATAGCATATCAGTACTTCAGGAACTCGTATTTGGATCTGGCATCGATTCCTATTCTTATATTGGTATTTAATGGCTGGCAAACATACAATGTACTCTAAATTCTAAATAGTGTGTGTTTCTTAAAATATAGTTATTTATTTCTTATTTTTGCACACTCATGAATCTGTTGCCTCACTCTGTATAGACTGATATGACATTCAGAATTTCCTTGCTCTTTTCCTGATTCTACTCCTGCGGTGTGTATGTACAAAGCTATGCAGTGAGTTAAACACCTTCTCCAACATCACCCAAAACAGAGGCTTCCTTCAGGATTTTTAATGAGATCTTGAGAATATACTAACAATTGATTATTCTTGCAATGAGTGATAACTGAGGGAAAACACACATGCAACACCCAATAACTACGCTGTATAGACAATAGACAGTAGGTGAAGGAGTAGGCCATTTGGCCCTTCTAGCCAGCACCGCCATTCACTGTGATCATGGCTGATCATACACAATCAGTACCCCCTTCCTGCCCTCTCCCCATATCCCTTGACCCCGCTATCTATAAGAGCTCTATCTAACTCTCTCTTGAATGCATCCACAGACTTGGCCTTCACTGCCTTCAGGGGCAGAGCATTCCACATATCCACCACTCTCTGGGTGAAAGAGTTTTTCTGCATCTCTGTTCTAAATGGCCTACCCCTTATCCTTAAACTGTGGCCTCTAGTTCTGGACTCACCTATCAGCGGGAACATGCTTCCTGCATCCAGCGTGTCCAATCCCTTAATAATCTTATATGTTTCAATCAGATCCCCTCTCATCCTTCTAAATTCCAGTGTATACAAGCCCAGTCGCTCCAATCTTTCAACATATGACAGTCCCGCCATTCCAGGAATTAACCTTGTGAACCTACGCTGCACTCCCTCAATAGCAAGAATGTCCTTCCTCAAATTTGGAGACCAAAACTGCACACAATACTCCAGGTGGGGTCTCACCAGGGCCCTGTACAGCTGCAGAAGGACCTCTTTACTCCTATACTCAATTCCTCTTGTTATAAAAGCCAGCATGCCATTAGCTTTCTTCACTGCCTGCTGTACCTGCATGCTTGCTTTCATTGACCTGATGTACAAGAACACCTAGATCTCGTTGTACTTCCCTTTTTCCTAACTTGACTCCATTTAGATAGTAATCTGCCTTCCTGTTCTTGCCACCAAAGTGGATAACCTCACATTTATCCACATTAAACTGCATCTGCCATACATTTGCCCACTCACCCAACCTGTCCAAGTCACCCTGCATTCTCATAACATCCTCCTGACATTTCACACTGCTACCCAGCTTTGTGTCATCAGCAAATTTGCTAATAAACAAGAATAAACTCATGGCACAATGACGCCTTAATAGCGATAAGCGATAAACATAATACTTCCTTCAAAATGTATCTACTAAATGTTTAACAATATTAACAAAATTAAAGCTCATGGATATTGCCGTTTCAAGGACAAATAAAGAGAGGATGGGCATGGATATTTTTTCACCACATGCTTCAAACTGAAATCCAAATTAACCCATGCAGGAAATGATATAAAATTAACAGCTTATGTACACGAAGTGATGTTCATACAAAATGAACTACACACAAAATGAACTGCACCTCCAGAGGCCAAGACATCGATCATACAGTTACTGACTCTCTTATCCGTTGATAGCAGCAAGAAATGGTATTATAACGTGAATGCAAAATATAATTTGAGCTTTTCTTTTATTTAAGCCTTACACATTTACAAAAATCAACATTCTCTAAAGACTCAATTCAAACATGAAGATGAAAAAATTCTATTTTTAAGGGGTCTTCATGACCAAGTGCAGTTTTAGTTGTTAACAGCAGTATGTATCAAAAACATAACTGCATAACATCCCTAACCCAAAAGGATATGGCTCTGCAGCCAACTATAATCCATTTCTGCTATGCTAATTTTGTTCCACAACACTATGCTAAGTCTCATTGGTTAAAGCTGAGGCAAATAAATCATTGTGAAAAGGCATACTGTTTCAAAGTATCCATATGACTGTTGTTCTTCCCTTGAATCAACATGCATCATTTGTCAAAAGGATGAGGGGATATCTTCCATTTTCAGCATAATAATCTCCATCTCTCTACAGACACAGTACTGAAAATGACTGAGTGTGTTTGCGGGACATCTGTTTTGTTTCATTCCATTCCCATCCACATGAAAAAAAAACAAATTATCCTGCTTTTCTCAAGGACTTCCAGCCTGCATCTTCGCAGTAATGAGAAAGAAAAATAAAATCACCTGAATGTGAATAGCTAACGCCCCTCATGCTTAGTGCTATTAAAAGTATATGCTTTGTCTTTGGAACAGCCAGTACATTGCAAGTCAATAGCTAGCAACTAATTATGCTACAAAGTGAAAATAATTTGGCTTCCTTAAATAACATTATCTACTGTTTAAACTTCAAACTCCTGGGGAGAAGATACCTTTGTTTTAGCAAGGTTTTAATTTTGAAGCTTTTTTTTAATAAACCATTTTGTCCATAATTGTTCCACAGTTTGTTGCATGGTTTCTATTTTGTGTGCCAGATCCGGCAATATTCTTGCTAAATGTTACTGAAATAATATAGACAAGGAAATTCATTTCCCTCACAAATTAGCAGGATTAAAACAAACCAATATCACAAAATTTGATGCTCAAAATCAATAACAGCTGCCTGCGACATTCTGATAAACAATCACTAATGTGTTAATAAATATGCAATTTGGAATGAAATTTTTAAATCAGCCAAATCGAAAGAAAAGGGTCAAGAGATTATTGGACAGCAGTGTTGATTGTATTATCCTTCAATGAATGAATTGGGAATTTTATACGGTTTAAAGCCAAAATTTCAAGCATCTATACTAATCTCTTCATTTGGCGATAAGAGGTAATGTCTTGAAAGCATGGCATTGCAAGATGTTAAAACTTTATATTTAACTCTTGGCTACTCCCACAACTTTAATGTTAAAGGACTCATCCGTTGTAAGTTGTCAATCATTTTCAAAGTGTTCACTTGAATTCAGTGCCGGGGTTAGGACTCAATGTATTTAAGTAAACTACTTAAGAACTTTGTAAAAGCTATTATTAATGCTTTTTGAGAGGGTGATTTTAGATGCATATCATATTTTTACTGAGTTAAGTATTGTATGTAATTACAATAAGTGTATGGGACATTGGAAAAAATGTTGAATTTCCCCATGGGGATGAATAAAGTATCTATCTATCTATCTATCTATCTATCTATCTATCTATCTATCTATCTATCTATCTATCTATCTACCTAACCATTAGATCAGAGGTTCCCAATATGGGGTCCACAGACCCATTGGTATATTGTGGGGGTCCATGGCATAAAAAAGGTTGGGAAGCGCTGTGCTAGATCTTGGTCATGGCAGAAAACCAACTGTCTGCAATCTAATGGACAATAGCTCAGCATCTGCTGTAATCGATTCCCCGGGTAATCAGATTGACCACTGTAGTAGTGACAAGCACATGTCATTCAGGTGCTCTTTCTGTCCCATCACTGGTACCATCTACCTCCACTATGGACAAAGTTCTTCAAAGAGTTCATTTCTGGTCACATCATCATCAAAAGAATGTGAAAGCTTTAGTGGAAGTGCAGAGGAAATTTACCAGGATGCTGTCTGGTTCGAAAACATGTCTTATGAGGAAAAGTTAAGTGAACTGGGGTTTTTTTTTGTCTTTGAGACAAAGAAGGGTGATGGTTGACTTGATAGGGGTGTATAAGATTATAAGAGGCATAGTTAGAGTGTTTTTGTTCCCCCGGATAGAAATGGCTAATACAAGAGGACATAATTTTAAGGTGATCGGAGGAAAGTATGGGGTGAGAGGTGTCAGAGGTAGGTTTTTTATACTGAGTGATATTTGGAAGGGAAAGGTTAGATTGATCTTGGAGTAGGTTAAAAGGTTGGCACAATATTGTACGCTGAAGGGTGTGAGCTGTGCTGTACTGTTCTAGGTTCTATACCCTACTTCCTCTACAGCCTCAAGAGCATAACAAAGACTGCAATGTAGCATCTTTGGTATTATTGTCAGAATAGGTTCCATGATGACCTGCACGACTTGATGCACATCCCTTAAGTGCTGTTCTCCTCAGAGAATTTGGAACCCCTTCTAAACTATAAGGAGACTTTGGTCAGGCTAAGACTTTATTCCTTGATCATAGGAGAATGAGGTGTGAATTTAATGTTAAAATGATGAGGAGCATCAATAGAGTGAATTCACATATTCTTTTTTTTCCCCATGGAGATTGAATCAGAAGCTGAGGGCATAGATTAAAGATGAGGAGATTTAAAAGGGACCTTGGGGGCAACTTCATGCAAAGCCTGGAAAGTATATGGAATGAACTGCCAGAGTAGTGGATCAGATAGGTATAATAACAATATTTAAAAGACACTGGAGAGGTACCTGGGTGGAAAGGTGTAGAAGAATATGGGCCGAATGCAGGCAAATGGGACCAATTTAGATAAGCATCTTTGTTGTCATAGATTAGATGGGCCAAAGAGTCCAAGTTTCCACGGTGTATAACTATGACTTTAAGTTTGTGACCACTGTACTGTGTTGTTAGTGCTGTAATACACTGTATCCATGTTATTAAAAAGACTGATAAACAAAGTCATAGAGAAAATAGGCTTGTCGTAGAGTCATAGAACACTACAGCACAGAAACATGCCTATTAGTCTATCTAGTCTGTGCCAAACTATGAATCTGTCTAGTCCCTTTGACCTGCAGATTAATGTGATCATCATTGTGTTCATCATTTGTTACCTACCCCATGTTGCTGTTGAAATTTTCTCCGCAGTTATCCACACTTCCCTTCCCTCTTTATGAACCTAGTTGCAGCATCACGCCTTCCAATTTTTTTGCTTAAGCTTTACGTCAGCTGCTCCTAAGTAATGTCCCTCTTGCCATTACATTACTATTCATCTATGAAATTGATTGGCACATTCCTCAAACCGGAGGCACCATATAAGTATAAGTAGTTGTCAATTCTATTCTGAACAATTAAAGCAATACTTATTATTAGACCTTGATGGGTCTGCTAACGGTAAAGATATTTCTGATGAAGAATTCTGCACTGCATTAATCATTCAGGAATACATTTAGAAAATGATGGAACTGCTCAGCAAGGTGGTTAGGGTCTCATATTCTTATTTTATTTCAGATTTCCAGCATCTGCAAGTTTTTTTTTTTTTGCTTTTCAGATTATTGTGCATTGTTACAATCAAAGGTATTGATATTGGCTTCTGGACATCCTCCCTCACCCCATCTTCCTGCTGCCCTATTAGGGTTTAATTTCCTCTTGTTATCATCTACTACCCCATGAGCTTCTGCAGCCAGGACTCCATTCCCTGCAGCTTCCACTATCTTCATCAACACGTCTTTAGCTGCCCCAACTCTCTACTTCCTGCAGGGATCACTCCCTCTGTGATTCCCTTGTCCAATTCGTCTCTCCCCACTAATCTCCATCCACTGGCACATCCTTGCTACACCTGCCCATTCACCCCTCCCTCACCTCCATTCAAGGCCCCAAATTGTCCTCCCAAACACTTCACCTGAAAATCTGTTGGAGACATCTACTGTATTCAGTGTTCCCAGTGCGGTCTCATCCACACTGGCGAGAGCCAATGTAGATCTGGGGATGCTTTGTCAATCACCTTCACTCCATTCACTGACAGCAGGTCTCCCTAGTGGTCAAGTATTTTAATTCTGCTATGTACACGCAACCCTGTAAAAGCATCAGCAGCAATACAACACACCTGGAGTTTGGTTTTGCTGTTAACAAAACACTACTTTATCAGTAACTACGTGATATAGTAACTTAAACCAGGTAAATCAAGAGTTAATGGTGTTATTCATATATAGGTGTAACAATAAATCCCCAAACTTCTTCAAGCTTAGGTGGTAAGTGACACGGTCTTACGATGGTATGTAAGAAAATTCAGTTCAGATGCACAGGTTAATTAATGTGAGATATTTGTAATCCAAAGGCAAGTGTTGTGAGAAGGCGATTGCGGCGATACTTCACAGATTCAACGATAGCAATACAAAATAACAATAGCAGTAGGTTTTATCTCCGAAGCTGTTCCACTTCACACACGAAGTATCACCGACAGTGATCTTCAACGAATATCCTTTCAACACAAGTGGTACCACACCTGAATTCAGCTACAGGACATCTCAAAGTGGTAGCCATAGGATACTCAAACAGAATCCACGTATGGATTGTCACCAACAGTAGCTCATCACAAAGGGGACCATCTTCAAGGGAACCATCACCCAGGCAAGGGTCGACACACTGGTACATTCCACAAGGTTAGCCCAAAAACACATAATGTGATAGCCACTTATCCAGTTCCACGACATATGAAATAACTCCAACAGTGATTTGCCTTTCTTCAATGAAGTACCACACCCAGACAAAGGGTAAACACACGTGTGTTCACAAAGCTTTTCTCCTCACCAGAGAACCCACTCTTGTGGATTAGCTATGTGACAATCACACTTCCATATTCCAACGGAAACAAACTCACCCTCATGGGCTACTGAGAGAGATAATCCAAACAGTGATCTCTTTGTCACTAATTTTCTTCTGCTTCAAACCTTCCTGTCCCCTCTTCTCTTCTCTCTCTGCAGACTTCTTCTAGTTGCAGCAAACTTGTGAGAGTCATTTATCAATACTCTGGATCTCACCCCTTATGGGCAACTGAAAGTTTAAACCAGCGACCGACTCACTGGTGTCTTCCATTGACCAAATCTAACTTGACTCTAACTGTGTCTTTTTGGGTGTCTGTGACTGTCCTTGTAAAAAGTAAATAAGCTGCACAGAAACCATAAAGTTGATTATCCATCAAATAACTCCACCTCTCTCTCTCTCTGGGCAGCTCAAACAGTGTCCAAAAGTCAGTCTTATTCTTTTTAAAGTGACAGTCCACAGAAAATATGAACCCTAGGGGTACATAACCCCTGGCACCCTCCCCAACAGCTCTAGCAAACCGGCCCGCCAGGATCTAGCACCGAGACTGGACCCTCAGCTCAGAAAGGAAGGAGGGAAAAGAGGAGAGCAGTAGTGACAGGGGTTTCGATAGTTAGTGGGATAGATAAGAAGTTCTGTGGAAGAGATCGAGAATCCCGGATGGTCTGTTGCCTCCCTGGTGCCAGGCTCCACGATATCTTGGATCGAGTTCTCGGTATTCTCAGGAGAGAGGGTGAGCAGCCAAATGTTGTGGTCCACATGGGGACCAATGACATAGATAGGATAAATAAATTAAACCCAAATTTATCTGATCAGTGTTTCCGATGTAACCAAGAAATTGGTACTTTTTTACATTCTACTTGGTCTTGTTCTAAAATTCAACCTTTTTGGACAAATTTAAGAGTTTTATTGGAACAAATTATTGGAATACAACTTCCACATAATCCAATATTACTTTTACTAGGTGATATTGAAGGGATAAAAACCGATATCCAAATTGAATAAATATCAGAAAGAATTTATAAAAATTGCATTGGCAGTAGCCAAAAAGGCTATTGCAGTTACTTGGAAATTGGATACATATTTAAGTATAGATCGTTGGAAGAAAGAAATTTATGGCTGTATTCCACTTGAAAAAATTACTTATAATTTAAGAGATAAATATGAAACATTTTTGAAAATTTGGCGCCCTTATTTACAAAAGATAGGATTAAATATATAGGTGCTCCGAAGATGAAATAATTGGTTACTTGGGGAAAGAAATAAATATATATACTAAAGTTATTACGAACTCCATGGAGCATGTGGGGATCTTCCAATATCCAGGCATTCTTTCTTTCTTTCTTTCTTTCTTTCTTCTTTTTTTTCTATAGGGATGTTAGGGGGGAGGGGTTAAGGGGAGGGGGGATGGGTAACATACATTTTCTTTTTCATACACTTTTATTCTGTAATTACTTGAAAACACAATAAAAAAAGTTTAATAAAAAAAAATTTTAAAAATGACATAGATAGGAGTAGGGATGAGGTCCTGAAGAAGGGATATAGGGAGTTGGGAAAGAAGTTAAAAAGCAGGACCTCAAGGGTGGTAATCTCGGGTTTCCACCCTGCGGCACGAGACAGAGAAGGTAGGAACAGGAAGTTATGGCAGATGAATGCGTGGCTGAAGAGTTGGTGCAGGGGGCAGGGGTTCAGATTTCTGGATCATTGGGATCTCTTCTGGGGAAGGTCTGACCTGTACAAAAAGGACGGGCTGCACCTGAACTGGAAAGGGACCAATATCCTGGCGGGCAGGTTTGCTGGAGCTGTTGGGGAGGGTTTAAACTAGTTTGGCAGTGGGGTGGGAATCAGAATGTGAGTGGACAAGGACATGGGCATGATGCTATGTGTTCTGAGTCGGTGAGGAAGGACAGGCAGGGGACACAACATAAATGTAGCCAGTTAGAGAGGTTGAAATGTGTCTATTTCAATGCTGGGAGATTTAGGAATAAAGGGGATGAACTTAGAGGATGGATCAGTACGTGGGACTACACTGTTGTGGCCATTACTGAAACTTGGCTGAAGGAAGGGCAGGATTGGCTGATGCAGGTACCTGGGTTTAAGTGTTTTAAAAGTAATAGGATGGGAGGTAAAAAAGAGGGCAGGGGAAGTAACATTACTGGTCAGGGATAATATCACGGCTATAGAAAGGGAGGATGCTGCAGAGGGAGTGTCCACTGAGTCGTTGTGGGTGGAAGTCAGAAATAGGAAGGGATCAATCACTGTGCTGGGAGTAGTCTATAGGCTCCCAAATAGCCCTCGGGACACTGAGGAGCAGATAAGCAGGCAGGTTTTAGAATGGTGCAGGATATACAGGGTTGTAGTTATGGTTGATTTCAACTTCCCTCATATTGAGTGGCACCTCCTGAGTGCAAGATGGGGATGTATTTGTCAGGTGTGTTCAAGAAGGATTCCTGACACAGTATGAGGACCAGCCAACGAGAGGAGAGACCATACTGGATCTAGTTCTGGGTAATGAACCTAGTCAGGTGGCAGACCTCTTGGTGGGGGAGCATTTTGGTGAGAGTGACCACAACTCCCTTAGCTTCAGCATAGCTATGGAAAAGGATAAAAACAGACAAAATGAGAAAGGGCTTAACTGGGGAAAGGCTAACTATGAAGGGATGAGGCAGGAACTAGAGAGAGTAAATTGGAAACAGATATTCAAGGATGAAAGCACAGAAGTAATGTGGAAGAAGTTTAGGGACCACTTGTGCTGGGTTCAGGATAGGTTTGTCCCACTGAGACGAGGGGAAAATAGTAGGAAAAGGGAACCGTGGTTGACGAAACACATGAGGCAACTTGTCAAGTGGAAAAAGGAAGCATATGTTAGATATAAGAAGCAGGAAGCAGGAGAGAGTCATGACAAATATAGGGTAGCCAGGAAGGAGCTTAAGAAAGGACTTAGGAGGGTTCGAAGTGGGCATGAGAAGGCCTTGGCATGTAGGATTAAGGAGAACCCCAAGTCGTTCTATGCGTATGTGAAGAACAGAAGGATGACAAGAATGAATACTTTGCTTCAGTATTCACAAGTGAAAAGGACCTTGATCAGGATGAGGTAGAAATAGAACAGGCCTGTGTGCTCGACAATGTGGAGATTAAGGAAGAAGAAGCGTTGGATCTTCTTAAAAACATCAAGATTGATAAGTCCCCAGGGCCGGACATGACATACTCCAGGTTGCTATGAAAACTGAGAGAAGAGATCACTGGAGCAGTAGCTATGATCTTTGAATCCTCTTTGGCTGCAGGGGAGGTGCCAGAGAATTGGAGAATGGCAAATGTAGTTCCCTTGTTTAAAAAAGGTAATAGGCAGAATCCTGGGAACTATAGACCAGTGAGTCTTACGTCGGTGGTCTGCAAACTATTGGAAAGGATTCTTAAGAATAGGATCTACGAGCATTTGGAGAAGTACAGTCTACTCAAGGATAGTCAACATGGCTTTGTGAAGGGAAGGTCATGCCTCATAAGCCTAATAGAGTGTTTTGAAGAGGTAACAAAAGAAATTGATGAGGGTAGGGCGGTAGATGTGGTCTACATGGATTTTAGCAGGGCATTTGACAAGGTCCACCACAAGACATTCATCCAGAAAGTCATGAGGCATGGGATCAGTGGAACCTTGGCTGCTTGGATAAAAAATTGGCTTACAGGAAGAAAGCAGAGGGTAGTAGTGGAAGGAAAGTATTCTGCCTGGAGGTCAGTGACTAGTGGAGTGCCACAACGATCTGACTTGGGACCCCTGTTCTTTGTGATTTTTATAAATGACCTGGATGAAGAGGCAGAAGGATGGGTGAGTAAGTTTGCGGATGACACAAAGATTGGAGGAGTTGTGGATGGAGCTGTAGGTTGTCGAAGGTTACAAGAGGATATAGACGGGGTGCAGAGTTAGACAGAAAAATGGCAGATGGAGTTCAATCTGGACAAGTGTGAGGTGATGCATTTTGGAAGGACAAACCAGAAGGCTGAGTACAGGGTTAATGGTCAGTTACTTAAGAGTGTGGATGAACAGAGGAACCTTGGGGTTCAAATCCATACATCCCTCAAGGTTGCTGCACAGTATGATAGGATAGTTAAGAAGGCCTATGGGATGCTAGACTTCATTAATAGGGGGATTGAGGACCCCCTATTCAGATAGAGGTCATGTTGCAACTCTGCAAATCTCTGGTGAGACCATACTTAGACTATTGTGTTCAGTTCTGGTCACCTCATTATAGGAAGGATGTGGAAGCTATGGAGAGGGTGCAGAGAAGATTTACCAGGAGGTTGCCTGGATTGGAGAACAAGTCTTATGAGGCAAGGTTAGCAGAGCTGAAACTTATCTCTTTGGACCGTAGAAGGATGAGAGGGGACTTGATAGAGGTCTACAAGATTATGAGAGGCATAGGTAGGGTGGATAGCCAGTACCTGATTCCCAGGGCATGAATAGCAAACACCAGAGGGCATATGTACAAAGTTAAGGGAGGGAAGTTTAGGGGAGACATCAGGAGTAAGTTTTTTACAACAGAGTGTTGTTGGTGCCTGGAATGACTTGCCAGGGATGGTGGTGGAGGCTAAAACTTAAGGGGTATTTAAGAGCCTCTTGGACAGGCACATGGATGAAAGAAAAATTGAGGGTTACAGGGTAGTGTGGGTTTAGTACATTTTTAGGAATATATGGGTCGGCACAACATCGAGGGCTGAAGGGCCTGTACGGTGCTGTAGTATTCTAATAACAATTCCAATCCTCATCTCCATTCCAACATGACAGACCATGGCCTCTTCTACTGCCAATGTGAGGCCACTCTCAGGTTAGAGAAGCAACAGCTCCAACCCAATGACGTAAGCATTGGTTCCTCCATCTTCCAGTAATTTTCCACCCTTCCCCTACTTTCCTCAATTCCCCGCTCTGGCACCCCCTTACCTTTTCTCTTTTCCACACCTGCCTATCACATCCCCTAGATGCCCCTCTGCCTTCCCTTTCTCCAATGTTCCACTCTCTTCCCCTATCTTTCTTCTCCAACCCTCTACGTTTTTGACCTTGCTTCTCATAGCTTCTTACTTCATCTGCCTCCCACACCCACCTGGCTTCACCTGTCACCTTCCCCACCTTCTATTCTGGCTTTTTCCGCCCCTCCTTTCCAGTCCTAATGAAGGGTCTCAGCCCAAATAGACTGATTATTCATTTCCATGGCTGCTGCCTGACGTGTGGAGTTCTCCCAACATCTGCAGAATCTCATGTGCCTTTAGTATTGGTTTACTATTGTTATATAGTATATACCAAGATGCAGTGAAAATCTTGCTTGAATACTGTCTATACAGAGTAAATCATTTCACAGTACATTGAGCTAGAGTCAGAGAGAAGTACAGCCCATCTAGTCCATGCCAAAACCATTTAAACTGCCTACTCCAACTGACCAGGACCATAGCACTCCTTGCCCCTACCATCCATTGCCCATCCAAACTTGGCTTAAACATTGAAATCAAATTTGCATGCACCACTTGTGCAGGCAGCTCATTCCACACTCTCACGACCCTCTGAGTGAAGAAGATTCTCCTCGAGTGCCCCTTAAACTTTTCACCTTTCACCTTTAACCCATGACCTCTTGTTGTCGTCTCACCCAACCTCGGTGGAAAAATTCTGTATGCATTTACCCTATCTATACTTTTCATAAGTTTGTATCCCTCCATCAAATCGTTTCTCAACCTTCTATGTTCTAAGGAATAAAATTTTAACCTATTCAATTTTTCCATACAACTCAGGTCCTCCAAACCCAGGTTTAATATCATCAGCATATGTCATGAAATTTTGTTGTCTCTGCAGCAGCAGTACAATAGAATACATAATAATAGAGAAAAAAAAGTGCAAAAAAATAGTGAGATAGTGTTCATGAGTTCAATGTCCATTCAGAAATCGGGTAGCAGAAGGGAAGAAGCTGTTCCTGAATCATTGAGTCTGTGCCTTCAGGCTTCTGTACCTCCTTCCCGATTGTAGCAATGAAAACAAGGCATATCCTGGGTGGTGGGGGCCGTTAATGATGAATGCCGTCTTTTTGAGGCATCGCTCCTTGAAGATGTCCTGGATACTCTCGAGGCTAGTGCCCATGATGTAGCAGACTGAATTTCAACTGTCTGCAGCTTACTTTGGGTCTATTGAGTAGCGCCCCCATACCATCCTCTGCAGTAGCCCCACCCCCCCCATAGCGGGGCATTGACAATCATGAGGGGCATTGACAAAATGGATGGTCACAGCCCTTTTCTCCATTGAGGGAGGGTTGAAAACTAGAGAACACGGGTATAAGATGAGGGAGGAAAGAATTAAAGGGTGAAGAAGTGCATTTTTTCCCAAATGCAGTTAAATGACACTTGCTCAGGTAGGCAGCTTCTTTGCATAGCAGAAGGGCCTATTTCCATGATGTATGACTCTACAAAAGGGCTTGTATTTTATTTGCTTCATTTTAATGTGATTAATTATTTATTACTGTTCCTGTGTTCTTTTAGCAATTTATGCTTCATTTCTTGAAATGTAAATTGTTTCTAAATATCTCAGGCAATGTGAAATACTTTTGAAATGCTTTTGAGAGAAATAAGCTGTTCTCAGGTGGGGATTTAGGATAAATATCTTCAGGTCTATTCAATGCCGGTATAGCTCCTTCCCTATTCCCCCTTACTGTGTCTGCTGAGGGGGGAGGAGCTCAATGGGCACAAAGTACACCAGGTCTGGTCCAAACCGACAAACTATTTCTCTGCAGACCCACTGAGTATTTGCCACATTTTCCATTTTTATTCCAATTTCCCATCATTCAAAGCACTCTGCTTTTCTCGGTCAGAGACGAACTGGCGTGATCTCATTTCAAATATTCCTCACAGTGATTTTCTCTATTAATTTCCCAACTTTTATTCACTAAGTTATCACCTCAGGTTCTAAAACTTGCCTCTCTTGACATTATTTAATGATTAGGTTCAAATTTGTAGCAATTAGCTGGATAATAATTGATGAAATCTCAACAGAGCCTTCTAACAGTTATATATTCCACAATTTTCAGTTATTTTAACTCCTGTAAGATTCAAGATTCAAGACTGTTTAATCATTTCCTGCACACAACTTCTGATGCAGCTTTAAAAAACCACAAACAATAAAGAACACAATAATAACAATTTTAAAAACACACAAATGTAAACGCATAAGATAACTTACATACATAGATTGATTATGTGTCTATAAAGTGACGCTAGGCTGTAAATACAGTGACTTTCAAATACTTCATGGAAAGTTTGAGCTCAGAATAATAAAAATTATGTTTAAGCAATGGAATGTGTTTTCCTTTGTTCCTAGATGGAATGGTTTAGATTACAAGCAAATAACACTTCACTTTCAGTAGCTCATGAAATCTCTCCATATAGACAATTTCACAAGTAGTGTATGTCTTCCTTGGATTCTAAGCTATCCTTATTACACCTGTTTCAACTGATTTATTTGCCATGAGTAGAGAATTGTGTGGAATGTGCCGTTTTAACTCTTTGTGCAGTAATTTTGCTTTGAGACCCCCCAAGCAAATCTCATGGAGGGCATTTAACAGAGCAAAAGCAGAAGGCTTACACTGCTTCTGCTTTTCATTAAAATGGAGGCCCGGTGTATCAGGCAAGGAACTGAAGTGAGTGTAACAACACAACTTACCCTCAATTTCAGGAAAGGATTATGTGAGAAGTGACGCAGAAACTGAGTATGGACAACCTACGCTGTCTTCCTTTGCAACAGGAGGTGCTGCTGAGCTTGAACATCGCCAGATTCAATTGCACCTTGCCTTGAGGTGAGAAGTTTAAAAATGCAGCTTTTGCATTTGGTCTTTGTGCAACATATTAATAACAAGTTTATGGTGAGTTATTCCAATCACAAGGACTCAGTTCAATTCAAGTTTAGTTGTCATTTCAAACATACATGAATACACATCAATGCAGCTAAATGAAAGACCGTTACTACGGGGTCAAGGTGCAAAGCCCCCCTTCTCCACACCCCACACCACGGCTTGAGGTTCAATCTATGCACATACAAGACTACAAGCCTATATAGAAGATCAGGAAAAAAAAGATACAACCACACAAAATACCATCAAAAACTACAATCGACCATAAGGCACCTCATGGAGCACACCAACCCCAATGATCCCACCCCATGCATCTAACACAAAAAAAATTTTAAATGATGGAATAATGTCTTTTTTCTTTTTTCTGTGCTTGCTGACAGGCATCAAAGAAACCAAATTTGTGTGAGTTCCAATCACGCAGAAGTCGACTGCCTGACAGAAGGGAATGTAATACAGTCACAGATGTAATGTAGCATCTCTTTGAGGTATAATTGAAATTCCAGATCACACGTCAACACATTGTACCTGGAAACTAACAGAGAAACAGACAGACTCAAATATCATAGAGCAGCGGAAAACAAATAAAGCTTGATCTTGCTATAGATGTGAGCAGCATTGCGGTGGTAAAGTGTATTTGTTGGAGAGAATGTAACTGCTGAGTTTGCTGCTGTTCAGTAAGACACTGAAGTGTTCCTTTGAAGCTCCTGTCACAGAGAACTTGCCTGCAGGTTTTTCTCACTGGCATCATGTAATAAGGAGGCCAGTAAAACAAAACATCCTTTTAGGTGTTTGACACCAAAACAGAAACTTTAATTTCTCAACTAGAAAATCAGCAAGCTTTAGTGAAAGTCTAGATGAATTTATCATCCCTTTGCCTTAATCTCAGCAATCTTGCTAATTGGCATGAACTGCTATCTATCATCAATTGTTACATTAAATCAATAATTGTTGGATGGTCAGGTTAATGGGGGGCCTGGTATTTTGAAGTAGAATATAAATGTACTCAGTGGCCACATTATTAGGTGCAGGAGGTATCTAATAAAGTGCTCACTGAATATATCATCATGGTCTTCTGCTGATGTAGCTCATCTCCACTTAACATTCAATGCCTTATGCATTCAGTGATGCTCTTTTGCACACTAGTTTTGTAATGGTGGGTTTCATATGTCGCTATTTGAGTTACTGTCACCTCTAGTTAGTTTGAACCAGTATAGACAGTCTCTCTGACCTCTCTAATTAACAAGGCGTTTTGACCCACAGAAATTGTGCTCACAGCATGCGTACTCTTTTGGGCACCATTCTCAAAAGCCCAGATAAGTAGTTTCTGAGATAGTCAAACCTCCCCATCATTTACCAACAATCATTTCACAGTCAAAATCAATTAGATTACATTTCTTCTCCACTCTGATATTTGATATGACCAACAACTGAACCTCTTGACACTGTCTGCATGCTTTTATGCATTGCGTTACTGCCACATGATTAGCTGATTAGATATTTGCATTAACAAGCAGGTAAACAAGTGTATCTAATAAAATGGCCACTGAATAAATGCTATCCTCTAATTAGAGAGAACAAATATTTTCCTTAAAGAAATAAAAGAATCAAGTGGGAGTTGATGGGCATGTGTGAAAAAATAAGTTACCAATGTACATGCAAATACAGAGAGGGGGAAGGAGAATGATGCTATGTTGAGATCTAACGTACATGTGTAGGCCAAATGGCATTCAGTGTCATAATGATTAACTAATAAACAATACATGCTATTTTCAGAAACTTATTTGAGAATTATATGTTTATAAGGAAAAAAGTAACTTAAAAACAGCTAATGATCCAAAATTTAGAAGTTAGGTTCATTATTCTCACAGGGGTTTTTAAAACATAGGGCATAATTAAACAGGTTGGGTCTTACCATTGCCCTCAGCTGAGGTGGTATGATGCTGTTTCAAAGTTAACTGTAATTAGTCCAGGGGAAGTCCATTGCCCCCTCTAATAAACAGGGCTGGTGAACTCTTGATCGTGGCTTGCTTCTCTTACGAGGCTGGATTGAGTGAGCTCGGGCTTTTCTCTTCGGATCGAAGCAGGATAAGAGGCAAGTTGACTGTAAAATTATAAGAGGCATAGATAGAGTGGTACAACTGGCACCTTTTTACCAGATTAATACTCAGTGATATCCTTTTAAGGTGCATGAAGGAAAGTTCGAGGGAGCTGTCCAAGGTAGGATATTTTGACACAGAGAGCGGTAAGTACCTGGAATGTACTGCTGAGGCGAATATGTGAGGGACATTTTAAAAATCTCTTAAATAGCATGAAAGAATGGAAGGTTTTAGGTTGTAAAGGAGGGGAAAGTTAATTTTATTGTGGAGTAACTTAAAGGATAGTACAATATTGTGGGCTGAAGGGCCCATCCTCTGCTCTACTGTTCTGTGTTCTAACCAAGAAAAAGGAAGTATGTTTCTTCCATGCCCGTCATGCACCAGTACTAGTGCAGTAACCCCGGCAATTTGCTGTTGGCAAGACTGGATAAAAGAGGGGGTGTTGGGAACACATATCAGTAATCACTCTGATAGTAATTGAGCCACACTTTCCTCATCACCGGATTGCCTCGCCATAGAATCCAGACGGAATTTGTTTGGGCAACACACACAAAATGCTGGTGGAACGCAGCAGGTCAGGCAGCATCTACAGGGAGAAGCGTTGTCGACGATTCCGGCCGAGACCCTTCGTCAAGACTAACTGACTTTCTATCTTTTCTTTCAGTTAGTCCTGACAAAGGGTCTTGGCCTGAAACGTCAACTGCGCTTCTCCCTCTAGATGCTGCCTGGCCTGCTGCGTTCCACCAGCACTTTGTGTGTGTTGCTTGAATTTCCAGCATCTGCAGATTTCCTCGTGTTTGCCTAGAATTGGTTTGGTCCTGACAATGCATCATCCAGTCAATGTCCATGAGGCTGTGTGCAAAGGTAAACCATAATTATTTTTACTGGAGGAATAAGACACTTATGAGACCTAATTGGGAATATTGAATTTCGGTCACCTATCTACAGTAAAGGTTTAAAGAGTACGGAGAAAATTTACAAGGATGTTGCCAGGACTGGAGGATCTGAGAAATAAGGAAAGATTGAATAGGTTCAGACTTTATTCCTTGGAACATAGAAGATTGAGAGGATATTTGATAGGATAAATGTAAGCAGGTTTTTTCCACTGACGTTGGGTGAGACTACACTAGAGGCCATGGGTTAAGGATAAAAAGTGAGAAATTGAAGGGAATATGAGGAAAAGCTTCTTAACTCAGAGGGTGGTGAGAATGTGGAGCAAGCAGCCAGTGCAAGTGGTGTGTGCAAACTCAATTTCAACATTTAAGAGAAGTTTGGATAGGTACATGGATGGTAGGGGTATGGAGGGCTATGGTTCTGGTTCAGTTAGATGGGAGTAGGCAGTTTAAATGGTTCAGCACTGACTAAATGGGCCAAAGGGCCTGTTTCTATGCTGTACTTTTCTATGACTCTGTCAGATGGGTCGGAGTCTGCAACGGTCCCATCACTGCCTACCAGCATGCTGGTGAATGCTTTGTGTTGGTGCCCTTGGAAAGGGCAGCCTCAGTGCACCTGTACACTTATCAAGAAAAGTGTTAAACAATAAAAACATTCTCTTCTAAGAAATGAAATTGAATAAACACTTCTGTCTAAACAATGTGGAACATAGAACATAAAAATCTACAACATATTACGGCCCTTCGACCCACAATGTTAGGCCAATCATGAAACCTACTCTAGACACTGCCTAGAATTACCCTACCATATAGCCCTCTATTTTTCTAAGCTCCATGTACCTATCTAAGAGTCACTTAAAATACCCTATTGTATCCGCCTCTACCACCTTCGCTGGCAGTGCATTCCACACACCCACCACTTTGTGACATCCCCCTTGTACCTACTTCCAAGCAGCTTAAAACTATGCCCCCTTGTGTTAGCCATTTCAACCCTGGGAAAAATTCCTCTGGCTATCCACACTATCATCATTTTATACACTTTTATCAGGTCACCTCTCATCCTTCATCGCTCCAAAGCCAAGTTCACTCAACCTATTCTCATAAAGCTTGATCTCCAATCCAGGCCATATCCTTGTAAATCTTCTCTACTCTATCTCTCTAGCATCCACATCTTCCCTGTAGTGAGGTGACCAGAAATGAACACTGTACTCTAAATGGGGTCTAACTAAGGTCTTATGTAGCTGTAACATCACCTCACAGCACTTGAACTCAATCCCGCAGTTGATGAATGTCAACACACAACACTTCTTCTTAACAACACTGTCAATCTGCGCAGCAGCTTTGAGTGATCTCTCTAATCCTCCACACTGCCAAGAGTCTTAGCATTAATATTATATATATTATATTAAATTATAATATAATATTCTACAAATTTGACCTACTGAAATTAACCACTTCACACTTATTTGGGTTGAACTCCAACTGCCACTTCTCAGCCCAGTTCTATATCCTATCAATGTTGTGCTGTAACCTCTGACAACCCTCCAGACTAACCACAACACCCTCAACTTTTGTGTCATCAGCAAACTTACTAACACACCCTTTAACTTCCTTATCCAGGTCGTTTATAAAAATCATAAACAGGAGGGTGTCCCAGAACAGATCCCTGTGGAACACTGCTAACCACTGTCCTACATGCAGAATATGAACCATCCACAAGCACACTTTGCCTTCTGTGGGGAAGCCAATTCTGGATCCACTAAGCAATGTCTCCTTGGATCCTATGCCTCATTACATTCTGAATGAGACTTGCATTAGGAACCTTATCAAGTGCCTTACTGAAATCCATATACACTACATCTACTACTCTACCTTCATCAATGTGTTTTGTTACATCCTCAAAGAATTCAATTACCTTGACAAAGCCATGGTGCCTATCCCTAATCAGATTATGTCTCTCCAAATGCTCATAAATCCTGCTTCTCTGGATCATTTCCAATAGCTTGCCCACCATTGAAGTAAGACTCACTGGTCTATAATTTCCTGGGTTATTTCTACTTCCTTTCTTGAACAAGGGAACAAAGTTTGCAAACTTCCAATCCTCTGGTACTTCTCTCATTCCTCTTGATGAATCAATGATCATCGCCAGAGGCTCAGCAATCTCATTCCTTACTTTCCACAGTAGTCTGGGGTATATTTCATCTGGTCCCAGCAACTTATTTAACTTAATACCTTTCAAAAGCTCCAGTATATCCTCTTTCTTAATGTCTATACACTCAAGCGGTTCAGTCCGATGTAAGTCAACCCCACAACTGCTGAGGTCTTTTTCCTGGTGAATACTGAAGCAAAGTATTCATTAAGTACCTCCACTACCTCCTCCAACTCCATGTGCATACTTCCACTATCACACCTGATTAGTCCTATACTCACACGGTTCATCCTCTTGCTCTTCACACACTTGTACAATGTCTTCCCTTAATCCTGCTCACCCAGGCTTTCTCATGGCCCCTTCTAGCTCTCCTAATTTCATTCTTGAACACATTCCAGGCACCTGTATTATTTTCTAAAGCTCTAACAGTATCTAGTTTCTTGAACCTTTTGTAAGCTTTTCTTTTCTTCTTACCTAGATTTTCTACATGCTTTGTACACCATAGTTCTTTTACCCTACATCCTTTCCCTGCCTCCTAGAACATTTGCCACATTTCTGGTAGGCGTTTCCCTGAGAACATCTGCTCCCAATTTATGTTCCCAAGTTCCTGCCGAACAGCATCATATTTCCCCCTACCCCAGTTAAATGCTTTCCCAAATTGTCTACTCCTATCCCTCTCCAGCACCATGGTAAAGGAGATAGTGTTATGATCACTACCTGCAAAATGCTCCCCCACCAAGAGATCCAACTCCTCACCAGGTCCATTTCCCAGTGCCAGATCAAGAACAGCTTCTCCTCTAGTTGGCTTATCTACATATTGTGTCAAGAAACCTTCCTGAACACACCTAATAAACTCCACCCCATCTAAACCCCTTGCTCTAAGGAGATGCCAGTCAATATTTGGAAAGTTAAAATCACCCATCACAACAACCCTATTATTATTGCACCTCTCCAGAATATGCCTCCCTATCTGCTCCTTGATATCACTGTTACTGTTGGAAGGTCTATAAAAACACCCAGTAGAGTTATTGCCCCCTTCCTGTTTCTGACTTCCACCCTCAATGACACAGTAGACATTCCATGACTTCCTTATTTTCTGCAGCCGTGATACTATCCCTGATTAGCAGTGCCACACCCCCACCTTTTTTGCCTCCCTCCCTGCCCTCTTTGAAACATCTAAAGCCTGGCACATTCAGCAGCCATTCCTGCCCCTGAGACATCCAAGTCTCTGTAATGGCCACAACATCGTAGTTCCAAGTATTGATCCATCAAGTCAAGTCAAGTCACTTTTTATTGTCATTTCAACCATAACTGCTGGTACAGCACACAGTAAAAACGAGACAACGTTTTTCAGGATCATGGTGCTACATGAACAATACAAAAACTACACTGAACTACGTAAACCAATACAAAAACCACACTAGACTACAGACCTACCCAGGACTGCATAAAGTACACAGAACAGTGCAGGCATGTTCTAAGTTCATCCGCCTTGCTTATGATACTCCTTGCATTAAAATAGACACATCTCAAACCATCTGGCTGAGTGCTTCTTTGCTCAATCGTTTGTCTATCCTTCCTCATATACTCCATACAGGCTGTCACCACTTGTGTGCCAACAGCCCCATCCTCTGCCTCTTCACTTTGGTTCCCACCCTCCTGCAAATCTAGTTTAAATCCTCCCCGATTCAGGAAATTGGTTCCCCTCCAGTTCAGCTGCAACCCGTCCCACTTGTACAGGCCACCCCTTCCCCAGAAAAGTTTCCAATGATCCAAGAATATGAAACCCTGCCCCCTGTACAATCGCCTCAGTCACTCATTCGTCTGCACTATATCCCTGTTCTGACCTTCCTTAGCTTGTGGCACTGGGAGTGATCCAGAGATTACCACCTTGAAGGTCCTGCTCTTCAGCTTCCTTCCTAATTCCCTAAACTTACTACACAGGACCTCGACCCCTCTCCTGCCTATGTCATTGGTACCAACATGTACCATGACCTCCAGCTGCACACCCACCCCTTCAAGAATATTCTGCAACCACTTAGAGACATCCTGGATCCAAGCCCCCCCCCCCCTGGGAGACAACACGCATTCCTGGTGTCTCTCTTGCTGCTGCAGGATCTCCTATCTGTCCCCCTAACTATCGAGTCCCTTATGAATATTGCTCCGTCTGACTTCTTCATATGTCACTTCATATATTTTTCATACGGCAAATAATTTTGATTTTGAAGACTGTGCATTTTTGTAAAATTCAGGTGAAAATTCTGCAATGCTCCCTTTCAAAAATGGTTAATGTGTGGTCACAATGAACAGGGAAACAAGGAATTAACTTTTCTGCAAAAGATGGAAGAATTTCTAGGTTCTGCTCTGCACTGCAGTGCTCCCATGCAGTAATGAATATAATTAACATAAACAGGTGCTGCAGAAGGTCTTTGAGTGTCACTGCAGAATGAGTGATGGGAGATGCAGTTCTCAGGCCCAGCCTCCCTGCCAAAGTCTAGCTGTACAGCATGTTGCTGAACCATCCATTTACCTAATCCCTTCTGGTTGGTTTAAGTGATAGGAAGTTCCCCAGGGAGGACAGTTTGCTCTCATTCTTTGCAGAGATCAGGAAGAATAAGAAGAAAAATAAAAGTTCCTCTTCTGTGTTATTCTTGTCCTGTGTGAAGAGGATTTGTACAGCTAGTCCCCAGTGTAAACAACACTGATAAATTGTTCCAAGGATTAAAGGCTGCCTAATGATCTGAAACAAGGCACCAGAGTCTGCATGGCTCCATAGTCTAGCTAAGTGTTTATACCTTGTAGCAACTGTCTTTCCAAATCAAAACAACACTCACCAGGAAATACATTTTTATTCCAATATTAAAATTGATATAATCTCATTGCTGAGTGAAGGAATTTGCAAAGCACCATAATAATAATTTGGAGAGCTGCGAATATAGGGGTGGGGAGGGGCTACTGCATAGGAAGGAAGGAAGTTGCAGAGAATTGTAAACTTAGTCAGCTCCATCATGGGCACTAGCCTCCGTGGATTCCAGGACATCTTCAATGTCGGCTGTTGTGTCTGTACAAGGACATATTGAATAAATAAAGGCACACACTCGGAGGGGAAGTTAACTTGTATGTTCCCTTTGCAGAGAAAACTACAGATCAATGCACATGGGTAAGTTAACAGTCAATAATTAGTGCTAATGGGAGTCATTGCACTATTAGAATTAGGTCCATACATTATACTTCCTCTCCTTTAGATTAATGTAAAGTAAAACTGTATCTGTAACAAAACATTCAATTGATGAATAAACACTTCTCAGGTACCCAGCCACAGGTATCAATTTTAACTGACGTTTTGATAACAAACTTTCCCATCTTCATTAGGAATGATGCCTGGGCATGTCTAGTCCTGTGGTATCCCCATCGTCCATCCCTTCTAATTGGTTAGTCCTCATCAGATCAAGTTTCCAGTGTCCTGCCTTGTTTACAATCGAATTCCAGTTCCACCTTAGAGTGAGACCTTTGTTTTTGCTAAAATTCTTTTTCTATAGTTTAATTTCAACAGCTTCCTTCACCAGGAATTGGCATGGCACAGTAGTATTGTGTTGTCAAAGTCAATCCTATTGCTATTCTACTACCGCTGATTTCTCCAGGTATATCAAACAGATACACCTCCTGTGCTCCTTGATACAGGTTTCCATCATGCGTCCCATCTGGTCAATGTGTTCTTAGGCTGAGCATCCGGTATCCGGTCCACATGTTGTCTCCATGTATAATCTCTAACATCCAGTGTGCATCAGTGGTCCAGTTCTTGTAGCTATCCTACTCTACGATTTCCCGTCCAACTGCAAAGCTTTTTATTGATTTACTTAGCAATTGGCTGAACTGTATTTTTCTGCACTTCTCTCCATAGATCTGCTTTAAGCAGATCTATGTGGGATCTCAGGTGCCTGCTCATGAACAGCCTTGCAGGGGTTTGATTTGTTGTCATATGAACAGAGTTCCGAAACACAAAAAGGAAGTTGTCCACCTTATACAGAAGAGTATTGTTCTCCCTGTCCATAGATTTAATGGACGTCTTGACAGTTTGGACAGACCTTTCAGCTAATCTATTCATTGTTGGGTGGTGAGAGCTGACTTGCAATATTTGATGCCATTTTTCTTCATGGATAGTCTGAACACTTCTGAAGTGTATTGTGGTCCATCGCCACTCACAATTTGTTCTGGTAAGTCGTTTCCGGAGAAGACAGTCCTCAGAGGAGAACCAATCCTTTCTGGTGTGGTTGACTTCATTGATCTGACCGCATCAAATGAGCATCCACAGCAATCAAAAACATGGAGTTCTTGAATGGCCCAGCAAAGTCAATATGCACTCTTTGCCATGATGAAGATGGCTACTCCTAAGGGTGTGAAGGTCCCTGTTGGGGTGCATTTTGAACTTTGTGGCATCCTGAACAATTTTTGTTCTAGTCTTCAATCTGTTTATCTATTCACAGCCACAACACAGAGATCCAGGTGAGACTCTTCATCTTGACTGTACCCAGGTGTCCTTTACGCAAAACACTCTGGTGTGCAGTTTAGAGGGAACCACAACGTGAGATCCACACATCAGGGTTCTTTGACATACAGGTTTCATCTCACTGTGAACTCTGGAAAGATAGGATTACCAGGAGCTGGCCACACTTGCATGATGATGTCAAAGACTTTAGACAATGCTGGGTCACTCCTTGTTTCTCTTTGTTTTTTCAGAATTTATTACCAGCAGCTGGTCCACCAATGCTCTGTGGAACAGCTCTTCTGGGTCTCAGAATGAAGATTTTTCTTCTTCACTTGTCAATATTGGAAGATGTAACAAGCCGTCAGCATTGCCGTCAACATTCTATGTCATAAGAATGGGCTCCTAAGAAAAGTACCCAATGTTGCAACCGGGTAGCAGACATCACAGGGATTCCCTCCTGGGATTGAAAATGGAGACAAGGGGTTGGTGGTCTGTCACTAGAGTAAATCTTTGCCTGTAGAGGTAGTGGTGGAACTTCTTTACTCCCCATACTAGACTAAGGGCCTCTCAGTCGACCTGTGCATTCTGCACTCATCAGTGATCTCGAAGCAAATGTAATCAGATGTTCAGATCCATCTTTCATAACATGTGACAAAATGGCACCAATGCCATAAGGGAAACAGAGCACTGAATGGATACAGCACTGTATCAGTGTCTGGGAGAAACCGGTGGTAGTAGTTTACCTGGTTCAAAGTATGACCTGAGTTGTGACACTTTTTCCAGTTTGGGTGCATGCAGTACTGCTCAATCTTCTCGTTACTTATGTAAGTCATGCTTGTCAACGACATGTCCACAACAGCCTGATAAGCACTTTACCAAAGTTCTGAAGATTCTCTTCAACATTCTTGCCAGTCACAATGACGTCATCAAGGTAACATTCTGTTTCCAGGATACCTTGGAGCACTTGGTCCGTTGCTCTTTGCCAAATTGCTGGAGCTGATGCAATGCCAAAGACAAGATGATTATACTGGAACAGTCCATTCTGAGGGTTGATTATGGGGAACTTCTTGCTTGACTCCTCAATCCACAAATGTTGCTGTTTCATCCAGTTCAATTCTGGCCTTCATGCCTTTGAGTTTACCAATACCCTTCTCAAACACCTTCTCATTAGCATTGAGCAGCTGTGACAGTCTCTGGTTAGTGCTACCACTTGGGCTATCAGTGACACATTGAGAGCTTTGATTCAGAGCCAGTCTAATTGGATTTTTCTCAACCATTCACCTCCAAAAAGTGCTGGCCCTTCACTTTTAGGGATGAGATTATGAAGTAACTGGAGGCACATGACAAGATAGGCCAAAGCTAGCATGGTTTACTGAAAGGAAAATCCCACCTGACAAACCTACTGCAATTCTTTGAGGAAAATACAAGCAGGGTAGACAAAGGAGATGCAGTAGACATAGTGTACTTGGATTTTCAGAAGGCCTTTGACAAGGGGCTGCACATGAGGCTGCTTAACAAGGCAGGAGCCCATGGAATTACAGGGAAGTTACTAGCATGGGTGGAGCACTGGCTGGTCGGCAGAAAATAGAGAGTGGGAATAAAGGAATCCTATTCTGGCTGGCTGCCAGTTACCAATGGAGTACCAAAGGAGTCGGTGTTGGGACCATTGGTTTTTACGATGTATGTCAATAATTTGGACTACGGTATTAATGGATTTGTGGCTAAATTTGCCAATGATACAAAGATAGGTGGAGGAGCAGGTAGTGTTGAGGAAACAGAGAGCCTGCAGAGAGAGACTTAGATAGTTTAAGGGAATGGGTAAAGAAGTGGCAAATGAAAAACAATGTTGGAAATTGTATAGTCATGCACTTTGGCAAAAGAAATATACAGGCAGACTATTATTTAGATGGGGAGAGAATTCAAAATGCAGAGATGGGAATTCTTGTGCACGATACCCTAAAGGTTAACCTCCAGGTTGAGTTGGTTGTGAAGAAGGCAAATGCAATGTTGGCATTGATATCTAGAGGTATGGAATATAAGAGTAAGGATGTGATATTGAGGCACTATAAGGCACTCGTGAGACCACACTTGGAGTATTGTGTGCAGTTTTGGGCTTCTTATTTCAGAAAGGATATACTGACATTGGAGAGGGTTTGGAGATTCATGAAAATGATTCCAGGAATGAAAGGGTTACCATATGAGGAACATCTGGCAGTTCTTGGGCTGTATTCCTTGGAGTTCAGGAGAATGATGGCGGATTTCATAGAAACATTCCAAACGTTGAAAGGCCTGAATAGATTAGATATGGCAAAGTTATTTCCCATGGTAGGGGATTCTAGGACAAGAAGGCACAACTTTGGGATTTAAGGACGTCCATTTAGAACTGAGATGCACAGAAATTACTTTAGTCAGAGGGTGGTCAATTTGTGGAATTTGTTGCCACGAGTGGTTGGTGAGGCCAAGTAACTGGGTGTATTTAAGGCAGATGTAGATAGGTTCTTGACTAGCCAGGGCATCGACAGGTGTGGGTTGAAGGCAGCGGAGTGGGGATGATGGGAAGAATTGGATCAGCCCATGATTGAATGGTGGAGCAGACTCGATGGGCCAAATGGCCTACTTCTGTTCCTATATGTTATGGGCTTATGGTTTTTTCAACGCCTAAAAGTTTGTGTTTTGCCTCTGTATGTCACATTCACTTTCAGTTTGCCTTTGGAAGACACTTTTGCACCTGTATAGGTTTTCAGCATCACAGGTCTTTCCTAATGATAGCTTAGAAAACAGTCAGTTGTAGTCAGCCTGTGAAATTACAGACAAAGCTGACCCTGTATCCAGCTCTATTTTCAATTTTACACCAGACTCATTTGTTGTAATTCATATGATTTTGCATTCTGCTTCGGAATCAGAATTAGAATCAGAATCAGGTTTATTATCACCGGCTTGTGTCATGAAATTTGTTAACTTAGCAGCAGAAGTACAATGATAATATAGAAAGAAAAATAAATAAATAAATAAATTTCTGTAACTATATAAATATATATTCAACAGATTAAGAATAGTGCAAAACAGAAATAATATACATATTTTTTAAAAGTGAGGTTCCATGTCCATTTTGGGATCATATGGCAGAGGGGAAGATATCTACTCTGTCCTTTATGTTCTATGTTCTTGAACAAATAAGCTTATTTTTTCACCGAATGAGAATTCACCCAAATTCTTCATAAGTGCACCAAAACAACATAAAGAGAATAAATGATTTGCTAAGCTTTTCTGGTGGTAGAACAGAGCAGAAGAAGACACGCTCCATGCTTCAAATCATTTTTGGGGGATTTTTAACTTGTGAAGCAGACATACTCTATATTGGGATGAATAATTCATCTGGGAGATAGCATTTCTAATACTGTGACCGTCTAATCATATTGTGTTGGATTCTCATTCAAGGTATGTTGTTTAGTCTTCAAAGAACCATATCCTTCCAAGACAGAGACAGGGAAACTGCCCCCAAACCACGCTAGTGGCTTTTGGTACCATTAATAGATAATTAAAAGAACCAGTACATCCGAACTAAAATTCAATATCATTATCACTACATTTGGTAAAGGCAATAAGTTATGCTCTTATGACTTATAGTTGCCTCATCGTGCTAAGCCGCAGATGAATTTGAGGCTGCTTTAAGTGCAAACCAATCTTTTGGGATACAATTGTATTGAATGGTCATGAAAGCATAAAAATCTTTCAAAATAATCTGCAGGTGATATTAATTAGATTGAAATCTTTTTTAAGGATTCTATCTCAGTGCCATAAAAACCCTTCAATCAGCATGAGAAAGATAGAGAGATGAGGGATTGGGAATGATGTCAGTAGCCAGAAGGTGTTTAATGGAAGTCCAGAAGATGATGGAAGCTGATAGGAGAGGGATGTGAAGCATTTTACCTCATTTGGATCCACTTAATGACTGACTGTCCTTGCTCCACTCCGTCCCTCCACCTTTTCATACAGGTTATCTCCCCTTGTTCTTTCCGCCTGGGTGAAATGTGTTGACCCAAAACATCGATCATCTGATTCCATCCAGAGAAGATGATTGAACACTGAGCTCCTCTGGCACTTTGTGTTCTGTTCTAGATTCCAGCAGCTACAGTTTCTCATGTTTTTGCAGTAATAGTATGAAACATGCCTACTGGAAGTCATTCTAAGGAACTAATGACTTCTACGTGCAATCACATATAATATAACTGGATAATGAGATGTTTGGGAATGTTAAATAGTATCATTACCCAACTCAAAGAGGGTGGGATTTATTGTGAAGGTTACTGATATTGATACTCTATCAATTTAGTTTGTTATTGACCATAAAAAGTATCTCAATCACTTTCCCTTAACATGGACCAAAACACTGTTGAGCGCATCTGCTGGAAGGATCATCAAAGCTACAAGTGAGTTAGCAGTGGAGACAGAATGGTCCAGTTGTTTATTCTAGGTATGGCTAAGGAGCATGGATTAGTGATTGTTGGCATTGATTGGATTGAGGGGAAGACTTTGAAATCTGCTTGAACTGGGAGAGCAGCAGCTCAAAGTTCAAAGTATATTTATTATCAAAATATGTATATGTTACCATGTACTACCTTGAGATTCACTTTCTTGTGGGAATTTATTGGAAACAAAAGAAATGCAATGGAATTTTACAAAATGCTATGCATAAACAGACACTGAGAAACACCGAAGTGCAAAAGAAGACAAACTGTACAGATAGAAGTAAGACTGGACAATGTGAGAAGTAAACACTTCTTGAAAGTAAGTCTGTTGGTTGTAGAGTCAGTTCAGGGTTATGGTGAATAAAGATATCACACTGATTCAGGAGCCTGATAATTCTAGGATAACAACTAAGAAATTAAAGATTAGTTTTATTCATTACATGTACATCGAAAAATCAAAAGATACAGAGCAATGCATCGTGTGCATCACATCAAATCAGCATGGATTATGCTGTGCAGCTCACCTGGAGGAAGCACGCGTGGCTATGGGGAGAACATACAAACTCCTTACAGGCAATGACAGGAATGGAACCTGACTGGTGGTCGTTGGTGCTGTAACAGCATTACATAAACAACTACACTACTGTGTTGCTCCAACTTTTCCTGACTTCTATACCTCGTTCCCTATGGTGGAAGAGGGCATGGCCTGGATGGTGGGGTCCTTGATGATGGAAATTGCTTTTTTTGGTCACAGCGTTCCATATAAGTGTATTCAATGGTGGAGAGGGCTTTGCCTGTGATTGACTGAGCTGAATCTACCATCTTCGGTAGACCTGGGCATTGTAGTTTCCACACCAGTTCATGATGCAACCAGTCAGGGTACTCTCCACCGTGCATTTATAGAAGTTTGTCAAAAATTTTGGTGACCTGCTGAATCTATGCAAACTTTTTAAAAAGTAGTGGCACTGTTGTGCCTTCTTTGGGCTGACATTTATGTGCTGGTCCCAGGACAGAACTTCTGATAGGTTAACACCAAGGAATTTAAAGCTATTGACCCTCTCCTCTTTTGATCACCTATTGAGGACTGGCTCATGGGCCTCTGGCTTCTCCCTCCTGCAGCTGACTGTTCACTCGAGTTTCAGGACAACAACCAAAGTCGAAGATGAGGTGAAAGTTAAAGGATGCTGCAGCAAATAGTAGCACCACAAACACTAAAGTAGAAAATGAGACATGCAAGTTTGTAGAAAAGATTCAAGTGTCGGCAAGTCTTGTTGTTTATAGCACAAACAAGAAAAAAATCTGCAGATGCTGGAAATCCAAGCAACACACACAAAATGCTGGAGGAACTCAGCAGGCCAGGCAGCATCTTTAGTAAAGAGTACAGTTAACATTTTGGGCTGAGACCCTTCATCAGAACTGAAGAAGGGTCTCGGCCTGAAGTATCAACTGTACTCTTTTCCATAAATGTTGACTAGCCTGCTGAGTCCCTCCAGTTTGTGTGTGTTGCTTATTGTTTATAGAATTATTAAAGACTGAATGAAATACAGATGCAGTTGGGTGTTTTAAGAAAAGACCATATTACAACCTGGAGGCAGTTTCAAAGTTCCAAGGATCTTATAAAATATGTCTATTAAATAATTACATTAAAATAAGTAGTACAAAAATAGAAATAAAAAACTAGTGAGGTAGGGTTCATGTATTCAATGTCCATTTAGGAATCAGATGGCAGAGGGAAAGAAGCTGTTGCTGAATCACTGAGTGTGTGCCTTCAGGCTTCTGTACTTCCTTCTCAATGGTAACAGTGAGAAAAGGTTATGGCCTAGGTGGTGGGGATCCTTAATGATGGATGCCACCTTCCTAAGGCACCACTCTTTGAAGATGTCTTGGATACTACGGAGGTTAGTACCCATAATGGAAATGATTAATTTTACGACCTTCTCCTACTTAACTTCGATCTTGAGTAGTAGCTTCCCCATACTAGATGGTGATGCAGCCAGTCAGAATGCTCTCCATGATACATTTGTAGAAGTTTTTGAGTGTTTTAGTTGACAAACCAAATCTCCTCAAACTCCTAATGAAATATAGCCACTGTCTTGTCTTCTTTATAGCTGCATCGATATGTTGTGTCCAGGTTAGGTCCTCAGCAATCTTAACATCCAGAAACTTTAAATTGCTCACTCTCTCAACTTGAACTGGTTTGTATTCCCTCGACTTAACTTTCTTGAAGACTACAATCTGTGCTTTGGTCTTGCTGATGTTGAGAGCAAGGTCGTTGTTGCGACACCACTCAACTAACTGGCAAATCTCATTCCTGTATGCCCTTTTGTCACCATCCGAAATTCTGCCAACAATGGTTGTATCATCAGTAAATTTGTAGATGGCATTTGAGCTACGCCTAATTGGTGTAGAGAGAGTAGAGAAGTGGGCTAAGCACACACCCCTATGGTGTGCCAGTGTTGGTTGTCAGCAAGGCGGAGATGTTATTTCCAATCTAGATAGATTGTGGTTTTACAGTTAGGAGGTTGAGGATCCAGCTGCAGAGGGAAGTACAGAGGCCTGGATTCTGTAACTTTTCAATCAGGACTGTAGGAATGACGGTGTTAAGATAATTATATAAAGATAACACTTGCAGAGTAGGATGTGAACCCAAATGTGTACAAAATTTCTCGAGGGAAGTAATCCACTATAATTATCAGTACCTGAAGGAGACACTTCAAAGACATTAAGTAAAGATACGAGTAAAATCTCAGCAATCAAATTAAAAGATGTTTGCTTAAAATTAAAACACTCTATCTGTAAATATTTGTAAAATATACATTCATTCATTTTTATAAATGGTCGGTCAAATATATAATTTATTGATATAAATGGTTTATTATTTCATTTAGGGGAAGTCATGTCATGTATGTGTTAGTATAGCTTGTAGAAATAAGTGTAGCATCCAGTATGACTTCTGACATATCGCTGTGAAAACACTGCCATTTGTTGACAGCTGATTGAATTCAACAACAAATTGTTGATACCACTACCTCTGCTAACTTGTGTAAATAACAGAGAAGGGGATTAAAGAGAAGGTAGTAAATGAGTATAATTGGATTTCCAGAGGAATTTTATATAGAATACATGGTTGGGTACAATGAGCTTCATGGATATGTACTGTATATTCAGATTGACAGGACGAAACTGAGAGGATGTTCCCCCTCCTGGGCTTTCTAGAGGCAGAAAGCATAGTTTCAGAATAAGCATTTGCCCACTTAAAATACAGATGAGAAGTGATTCCCTCTCAGAGGGCATCACTATATGGAGTTTTCTACCCCAGAAAGCTATGACATATTTGGTGGAGTTATGGAATATATTCAAGAAAAAGACTAACATTTGAGTGGAAAAGGAACCAATGGGTATCTGAATAGAATGTGAACATGCCGTTGAGACAAGATTCAAGCAGCCATGATCTTGTTCAATGGCAGAGTAGGATAGAGGGATCAAATGGTGATGGTGATTACTTTCCTTACATCTGTATGTAGGAATCATCAACACCATGAAGCCAACAGACAGCATTGTAGCTAACATATACAAAATGCTGGAGGAACTCAGCAGGTCAGGCAGCATCCACTGTATGAAAATGAATAGATGACATTTCCGGCCAAGATCTTTCATCATGACTGGAAAGGAAGATGCCATAGTAAGAAGGTGCGAGGAGGATGAAGTAAGAAGTTGGGAGGTGATAGGTTGGAGAAGAGGGAATCTGATAAGAGAGGAGAGTGCACCATGGGAGAAAAGAAAGGAGGAGGGGCACCAGTGGGGAGTGATAGGCAGGTGAGGAAAAGGGGTAAGAGGCTAGAGTGGGGAATTAAAGAAGAGGGAAGGGGGAGAGGAAAAATTACCAGAAGTTGGAGAAATCAATGTCATCAGGTTGTAGGTTATCTAAACTGAATTTGAGGTGTTGCTCCTCCAAACTGAGAGCGGCCTCAATCTCCTGCTGAAGGGTCTCGGCCCAAAACGTCAACTGTACTGTTTTCCACAGATTCTGTCTGGCCTGCTGAGTCCCTCCAGCATTTTGTGTGTGTTGCTCAAGATTATTAACTGTGTTGTCAGTGAAGATCATAACATACAGTGAAAAGACAAAACCATGCTAAATAAGTAATAAGTAGATGGACTATTTTTGTCTATCATCCAAATAACCTGGAAATCTCTCCATTTGAACATTGTGGCTGGTAAGTATTGGACTGATTTCTGCCACCAAGTTGGAACAACCAAGGTGAAGTTGTAAGATCAATGTTCTGAGCCTGAATTTTATGATGCATGAGCAGGTAAGAGTAGGAAAGAGCAATGAACAATTAGTTGTGTACAGCATTTAACAGATCACCGAATGGATCACCTTTAGCAAGTCTCAACAAATTTTAAGTTTCATATTGCTGTTAGTAAGAGACAAACATTTCACTTACATTTTCACTTCTTGACTTTGCTGTTTAAAATTAAATATTAATGTAGACTGAAAGAGCTGTACAGCATAAAAGCTGGCTCTTTGGTTCACCAAGTCTATGCTGATCATCACACCTATGCAAATCCCAAAAAACCAGAATTAACTCTTATTGTTCTATGCCCTGCTCATTCAAGCACATTTCTGGATTCCTCTTAGATGTACAAAACATATTGGATTGGATGGTACACCAACCTACAGAGAATATGAATAGTCCTCTCAGGGTCCCGTTCAGTCAAATACATAAAACAATACATGAATGTTGGGGCCCAACAGTATACTGAGAAGCAAAGGGAGCTCGGTGTACAAGTCCAACGATCCCTGCAGGTGGCGACATTGGGTAGATGGGACGGTGAAGAAGGACTTCATTATGTGGTCATAGAACAGATGCAGAGAGGTTATGATAAATCAATATAAAACATTGGTTACCGCACAACTGGAATATTGTGTGAATGATTGGCCATTGTACGTGAGAAAAACTTGATTGCATTGGACAAGAGGAAAAGCAACCCCACGGTGTTGCTTAGAATGGAAGGCTTCAGTTATGAGATGAACCGGGAAAGATACGCAAAATTATGAAGGGCATAGATAGAGTGGATAGTGAGAGGTCATAAATTTATGAGGAGTGAAAAGTTTAGAAGGAATCTGAGGAAGAATCTTTTCAACCACAGAGTGGCTGAATGCACAACCTGAAAAGCTACTCTCACAACATGTAGGAAGCATCTGGATGAGTACTTGAATTGTCAGACCATTGAAGTCTAGAGACCAAGTGCTGGTAAACTGAATTAGCATCAGTAGGTGCTTGAAGGTGAGCATGTACAGTACATAGTGGGCCGAAGGACCCGGTTCTACACTATTTACACAGAAGTAATTTTGAGATTTTTTTTTGATTTATACATCAGCTGCCGGAATATCATAGTAGATAATTTCCCCCTGCCCGTCTGTGCCACTGAGCACAGGAAATTTTTGCATATATAGCTGGTGGTACAAATAAAGATAGTACTTGAAAATAGATTGCATTTTTCTTTTAGCTATCAAAAGATAGATATTCACTGATTTGAATGATGGAGTTTTAATGAGTTCCTGGTGCATATGTTTTCTGTCAAAGTATTGTGATAAAATATATTGATAAAGGCAAGCAGCACAAAGTAGGGATCTCAGCGATTTTATTTTATATCTTTAAAAAACCTGAACTTCCTTTTGGACATTTGTAAGCGTTTAAATCTTGTGAATATAGATTTATGCAAAATGACTGCATTCAGACGCACAAATCCAGGCATGGAAGGGTGCTCTGAAGCACCGTTGTATTTCTCATCAATTATGATGTCCCGAACATATTTTTGATGCCACTCAGTTGCTGTCAGACTTCTCTTCTCTCGCTGCATTATTTGCTCACAAAAAGTAAGATTTATAACACCATTACAGCCATAAGAAGCATTTCAAAAAGAAAAATGTAATGGCACACTATTTACAATATATTCATTCCAACTGATGCTTCCCCGAATACTAAAACCACACCATCTCCAATTCTGCTGAATATTTCTACCTGACAACATAGTGGACTTCAGCAACTTTCATCAGCTACCCTGGTATATTGTCACAAAATAATGCCCAGTGTTTAAAGTAGAATTGCTGGGCTTACTCAGGAGGTCAAGCAGCACCTGTGGAGAGAAGAAAAAACATAGTAGGTCTTTGTTGGTTGAAAATCAAAAAAATATTGCAGATGCTGGAAATCTGAAAATTAAAATAAAAGCAGGGAATGCTGGAAATACTAAGGTCAGGCAGCATCAGTGAAAATATAAACAGAGTTAATTTTTCAGATCAGTGGTTTGGATTCAGATTCATTTATTTATCACGTGTATATCGAAACAAGCAGTGAAATGTGTTCTTTGCATGAACAATCAAGGATGGTAACATGCAAATGGTGACACATATTTCAATCCCAACATAGCAAGACCACAATGTTTAGCAGATCAACACAAACAGCAGCAAAAAAACAACACAAAAGCAAGCTCCTTTTTTTCCCACACACCCACCAACCCACTCACACACATGCAGGCTGCCTCTGGGCCTCCAGCTTCCAGGGGACTCCTGGACTCACAGACATTGGTACTCCATCTTCCTAGTGGACTCGGAAATCCAGGGCTTCGGTCATCATGTCTCGAGATCTAGACTCGCCCTCTATTGCGACCTCAGTATCGAAACCACTAATGATGGGACTCCAAACTCCAGGCCTTGAACTCCAGGCCTCAAACCCTGACATTCAGGCCTTGAACTCCGGACTTGCTGAGTCACTGGCTCGTTAACATTTTATGCTGAAGATCAGTTCATGAGCGTCCATTTTCATCTGTAAGGTAAGGTATGTCGTATTGGGAATTATTTCCAGGTAGCAGATGATTTCCTTTGGATGATTTCCTTCCAGGCCTCTCTGACATATTGGGAAATCGCGTACTAGGCAAGTTACAGCAGTTGCCATTGCCTTCTGCCAGATGAGTTTGTTTTTAAGAGATCGCCAGCTCTCAACAGGAGCCAGCTGGATTCGAACTCGGGACCTCTTGCCCCGAAGTCCAGCGCTGATACAACTACTCCACCAACTGTATAAGTGAATAAACTGCTTGAAACCTTCCCTTTGTTTTTCACTGAGCAGGTTTCCAAACCCATGCCAACTCATGCCCTTAGCTCCTCAATGCATTCTTGAAAATGTACTGAATGACACTATTCCAGAGTTTGTGGTAAAGTTGGTGCAATGACACACACAAAACGCTGGAGGTCTCAGAAGGCCAGGCAGCACCTATGGAAAAGCGTACAGTCGATGTCTCGGACTGAAACGTCAACTGTACTCTTTTGCATAGATGCTGCCTGGCCTGCTGAGTTCCTCCAGCATTTTCTGTGTGTTGCTTGGATTTCCAGCATCTGTAGATTTTCTCTTGTCTGTGTTTGGCACAGTGACACGCTGGTAAACATCTGACTGATTTTGCACATTAGTACTTTACCATGCAATCTGATGAGATGTTTGTTCAATTAATCTGATTTTAATGGTGCTTGGTTGAGAGATGGCCATTGCTTGGTAAACTCGGGGAGATCACAACTATTATTTGGCAATGATATGTATTATTGTAATTCACCATAACCAATAGAGAAGGTGGGTAGTTTCCTGTGGAACCTCACGTCTTCTGAGCATTATTTTTATTTATTTATGTGATGTAGGTTCCACTGATAAAAATCAAATACCAGCATTTATTGACCATCCCTAACTATCCATGAGAGTGGGTTGGTGAATCATGCTTTTGAGTTGCTGTAGTTTTTTTTTTCAGTAAGAATACCCCACTATGTTCCATGATTAAACCTACAATAATGAAGGACCAGCATCACGGTGTGTGATTTGGAGGGGAAGCTGGAGATGACAGTTGAAATTTCTCTGCTGTGCCCTCCCCCCATATTTTCTGATGGTAAAGATCAAAGATTTTCAGAGCCTCAACAAGTTACTGTAATATTTTTTACAATTAGAATATAGACTAACCAGTACAGCAGAGGAACAGGTCTTTCAGCCTACAAGGTCATGGCCAAACATACTGCTCAAATAAGCTATATCTCTTCTGCCTGTACATGATGCATATCCCTGTGTGGTCATATGTTGATCTTGTTGTTGTCCTCTCCGTGCCATGTGGTGCATCGGGTGGCAACCTTGCCCTTTTATTAGCGTTTGTCTGTTTTTTTACGAGGACAAGTTGCTAGCTCAACACTCAACCCAGCACAGATGGAAACCGTGCAAGGCATCGGCGGGATGCAAACCCGGGACCATGTGGCTGGAAGTCCAGTGCATATGCTACCACACCATCAGCCAGCTAATATGTTATGTTAACAGCCTCTGAAATACCACAATCATATCTGCTTCCAACACTACCTCTGGCAGTAGGTTCAAGGCACCTCCAACTCCGTGTAAAAGTATTTGCTCCACACGCCAGCTTTAAACTTCCCCCTCTTTTCTTAAATCCATAGTTTTTGTACTTGGTATTTCCATCCTGGGACAAAGATTATGACTACCTACCTTATCAGCTGTGTGCATACATCTACTGATGCTTCTGAACACATCATCATGTCAAAACCTTTCATAACTTTATAAACTTCTATTTATTCTTTGGATGCCGACATCAATGAAAATCACATCATTTATTGTCCTTCCCTAACTTAACCCTTAAGCTGAAGCTTGTTAAAACTGTTCCACTACTCTCTCTGTTATCCATGGCTGATGCTTAGTAACTTGTGGAACTTTGTCAGTGCAGTGCTTTTTTAAAATCTGTTTATTTGGCATCATTGCTGGCATTTATTCACCATCCTTAATTTCCTGAACCACAGAAAGAGTTAAGAGAAAGCCACATGAGCAGGTCTGAAGTCAAATGTAATACAGACGAAGGAAGGATGACAACTTTTCTCCACCAAAGGATAGCTGTGAACCAAAGAGATTTCCGTGACAAGTCAGAAGCTTCTAGGTACAATCAATTGACATCACGTAATGATTTGAGTTACACCTGGCACAACTAGTAAATCTCCTTTTCTCAATCCTGATCTGCAAGAATGTCTACAGAGTGCATGTTTTGCCTGTGATGGCAAGCCCAATCCCCCTGTGTTCGCCAGTTTCCTCCCATACTCCAAAGGCATGCAGATTGCCAGGTTAATTAGCCACTCTAAGTTATCTCTGGTGTATGGATGAGAAGTAGAAGTGGGGAGAGTAAAATGGGATTAGTGCAAATGGGTGTTTGATAGTAGGCGAAAACTCAGTGGGTCAAAGAGCTGTATGATGGGATTCCAACTTTTTTCTCTGCCTGCTATTCTACTAACTTAATGACTATGCTTTGAGAATTTCCTGGGCAGCAACATCTCATCTCAGGGCCATCCTATGCCCACCATTTTGATGCAATCGTAACGAGGACACAGCAGTGGCTACACTTCATTTGGAGTTTGAGGAGATCTGGTATGTCTCCAAACACTGTAGCAAACTTTCTACAACTGTGCTGTGCAGAGCACTCTGGTTGCATCACCGTCTGGAATGGAGGATCCAACGCAAAGGACTGCAAGTGACTTGAGAGGGCTGCAGGCACAGCCAGCTCCATCACAAGCACAAGCCTCCCCACCATGGAGGAGATCTTCAAAAGACGGTGCTTCAAGAAGGTGGCGTCAATCACTAAGGACCCTCGTCATCCAGGACGTGTCCTCCACACTTTACTACCATCAAGGAGGAGGCACAGGGGCTTGAAAACTTACATACAATGTTTTACGAACAACATTGTCTGCTCTGTGAGCAGATAACATTCATCTTTGGTGGGAGAGGAAAGTGAACATGAAGATAACGACCTTGGATCTGCCACATATGTTTCCCTTATATGATCATTAAAGATCCTAAACAAAACTAAGTGAGTGCCCATAAAGAAATGAGGATGTAACTAACAGCTGCTGCATTGCTGTAGTGTATGCGTAGTCATAAGAGAGCAGAATTCCAGGGTGCTGGGAATGAAGAGAACAAATAAGGTTTGGATAAAGGCAATCCTAATTAATTAACTTTGCTTTTAATGCCTACATTATGCATTTTGATATAAAATGTGATTAAATTGCATAACATCATCGGCTACTGCACCCCTGCCATTCCTGGAAAGAAGCTCTCATGTTTAATGAAACACTTTGTGAAAGGCTTCTTCTACCACAGAGAAGAAAACAATTGGTTGCTTCATTAAACACTTTAAATGCAAGCTGACAGAAATACCTCCCTGGTGAATGTAATTTAACACAATATCCCGTTAGGAAGGAGCAGAAGACTTAAGCAAGTCATTTATAGTTACTTGAACAGTAAAACAAAACGAACAGGAAGAGAAAAGTTACTGCCGTGCATAATTAATAACAACTCCACCGTGGGCAGTCCCAAGTCTGTCTGTGAAAAGAGGAGGGTTGGGCATGGGGCTAGCAACCCCATCCCATAAAAACTCAGTGCTACAGAAATGGCAACAGAAGCTCCAAAACCTCATACCTGAGTGAGGATGGATCTTCGAAGATGGGCTGCACCTGGGGACAACTTGAAAGACCAGTCCAGGATAGAGGACTCTGGTCAGCTGCTGTCGGCAGTCTATGCCCCAGTAAAAGACAAATTTATTGGAAGAAGAAGAAGAAGAAGAAGAAGAAGAAAAAAAATTAAGATCATTTGCTTTAAAATTGGAAAAATTAAGTTCATAAATAATCGTACCATCAGGTAGACTGCTTGCAAAGTTCTGGCACCCTCTGATATGCTGAAATTTCCATTCCTGGGCTTATGTCAAACCCTAATAAAATCTGGATGCCATCTCTCAGCAGAATTTCATTGTCAGGGCCTCTCTCACTCACAAGGCCTCCTTTAGCTGCCAGATAACGTATTCACACACAAACTCTTGCAGTGTTTCCCTTGTAGAATACACAAGGAAATTTCCCTAAACTTAGGTCCACGGAGGATTCACATTAAACATCCCATTTGGCAAAGGGTGATGCAGTCACACAGTAGGAATGAGTAAAACAAGTGAGTGCCATGGTTTACTTGTACAATCCCTCAACACTGCCCTGTTTCCACAACCTGTGGACTCACTTTCAAAAACTCTTCATCTTATGTTCTTGATATTTATTGCTTATTTATTTATTAGAAAAACACATTTTTTTCAGCTCAAGCTGAGGGCATAGCCAATCACACTCATTTCTCAATTTCAGAATCAGAATCAGGTTTATTACCACCGGCATGTGTCGTGAAATTTGTTAACTTAGCAGCAGCAGTTCAATGCAATACATAATATAGAAGAGAAAAAATAATAATAATAATAAATATATAGGTAAATCAATTACAGTAAATGTATATTGAATAGATTAAAAAACATGTAAAAAACAGAAATAGTGTATATTAAAAAAGTGAGGTAGTGTTCAAGGGTTCAACATCCATTTATCAATCAGTTGGCAGATGGGAAGAAGCTGTTCCCAAATTGCTGAGTGTGTGCCTTCAGGCTTCTGTACCTCCTACCTGATGGTAACAGTGAGAAAAGGGCATACCCTGGGTGCTGGAGGTCCTTAATAATGGACACTGCCTTTCTGAGACACCGCTCTCTGAAGGTGTCCTGGGTACTTTGTAGGCTAGTACCCAAGATGGAGCTGACTAGATTTACAGCCTTCTGCAGTTCTTTTGGTCCTGTGCAGTAGCCCCCACCCCCATACTAGAAGTTCAGTCTGGTTATGGCCATCGTCTCAAAGCATTTCATCACTGTTGATGTGCGTGCTACTGGGCGATAGTCATTAAGGTAGCCCACATTATTCTTCTTAGGCACTGGTATAAATGTTGCTTTTTTTGAAGCAAGTGGGAACTTCTGCCTGTAGCAGTGAAAGGTTGAAAATGTCCTTGAATACTCCCGCTAGTTGGTTGGCACAGGTTTTCAGAGCCTTACCAGGTACTCCATCAGGACCTTCCTCCTTGCGAGGGTTCACTCTCTTCAAAGACATCCTAACATCGGCCTCTGAGACAGAGAGAGTCGTCAGGATCACAGGGATCTTCACAGATGTAGTTGTGTTCTCCCTTTCAAAGCCTGTGTAGAAGGCATTGAGTTCATCTTGTAGTGAAGCATCTCTGCCATTCATGCTATTGGGTTTCGCTTTGTGGGAAGTAATGTCCTGGAAACTGTAGTGATTTCCTTTGAATTTACAGTCCTTTAACATCTTGGACTATTTTTACTGTGCCCATAGTCTGTTTTTTTTTATCAATTATGCTATTGTTTGCACTGTTGTAACTATATGTTGTAATTATGTGGTTTTGTGCAGGTCTTGTAGCTTTAGTTTTTGGTCTTGTTTTTGTCTGGTGGATTTGGAGCTCCTTTCTGGGGAACGCGCTAGACGGTAGCGCGATATTAATACGCAGCAGCCTCTCCGGACTCTGGATTGGGGATTGCCAAATGTTACGTGGATTTTCTGGTGTAGTCTGTTTTGTCATATGTTCTTGTGATATCATTCTGGGGGAATGTTGTCTCATTTTTTAACTGCATTGCATTTGTGGTTTCTAAATGACAATAAACTGAATCTGAATCTGAAGCTGAACTATTGGTGTTTCAGGCCAAGACCCTTCCTCAGGACTTGAAAGAAAGATGGCAGAAGCCAGGATAAAAGGGTTGATAGTTGATAGGTGAGTCCAAGTGAGTGGTCTCCTTCCCTTTATTCCATGAGCTACTGCCTTCTCCTGGATTCCTTCTTCCTTAACTCTTCGCCTCTTCCACTTATCACCTCCCAGGTTCTTACATCATTCCTTTTCAGCCCTCGCCCACCTTCCTACCTTCTCCACTGTCCTGATGAAAAGTCTCAGTCTGAAACAGTGATTGTTCATTTCCCTCCATAGACGCTGCCAAAGCTGATGAGTTCCTCCCGCATTCTGTGTGCTTTCCTGTACCGTATGTCGCTTTTGATGTTTGTTTATTTTGTTTTATTCACACTGTACAGAATCATTGGAAGTCAAAAACCCTGCAGATGCTCAAAGCCAGAAATAAAACCAGAATCTGCTGGAAACATTCGGCAGACCGGGCAGCAGCAATGAAAAGAGAATAGTGTTAATGTTTTAGGTCAGTAATAGTTTATCAGAATTGGAAAAGTGTGAAAACAAGTATGCTTTAAGTTGCAGAAATCGGGGGGGGGGGTGGACAGCAGAGAGAGGGGATGTCAGTTATATATTGAGACTAAGGTTCCATTACAGACACAATTAATGTTCAGTCAAGGGAGAAAATTGAATCGTAACTAATCGTAACTGCTAACCTGTGCAAGGAAGGGTAAGTAGAGGAAGATGCATGAAGTAGTTATGGAGAGAAAAGAGACGTGAGAATTAATACGCAGCAGGTACTGTAAACCTGAAATAAAAGAGCAAACTGCAAGTACTCGGCTGGTCAGGTAGCTTCTGTGGAGAGAGAAAAACACCCTATTAACGTGTTAAGTGGATGACCTTGCATGAGAACCCACTACTTCATATGCAAACAGGAAAGGTACTTCCCAGGTGTTGAAATCAACATTGAGCCCTGAAGATCCGTAACATGCCAAGTCAGAAGATGAAGATGAGGTACTCTTTCTCACACTTACTCACCCTTCCTGAAATATGATATTCCAATGCTAAGGTAGGATTATGGTTGTGCAGGTTGGTTTCAGAACTTGACTGCTGAAGAATAGAGACTGTTCAAGAGGCCAGTGGCATGGAACTTTGGGCATCTGTCATTCTTGACAATAGCGAAAAGAGTCGTGTTTAAGATGAACTTGTGGCTAGCAGGGTGAAATAAACCATCTGCTTGTATGGTTTAAATTGAAGGAGTGGCAAAGAGAGACTAGGGAAATCCTGGGTAACTCATGCAGTTATCTTGAGAAAGTACTAACGCTGAAAGGCTCATGAAGCAGCATGTCAGGGGCTCAATTCTCAGCCCACAACTGATCAAAGGATAAGGACTTCCTTGCAGATCTGACTGATGTCAAGATTGGGTATTCTTCATTAACTGCATCAGAAGATACACTCCAGGACAACTTGGATGACTTGAAAGTGTTTTGCATGCCTAACAGCATATTCTAACAAACCCTAATGCAATCCCACAGCAGTTCTCCAAAAGAAACAATTACAAGCTGACTGAACACAAAGCTGTTGAAAATACAAAAAAAAATTAAAACAGCAGCAAGTTGGTCAGATGACAGATGTGGAAAACAGCAGTCAACAGAACAGGCTGCTGGCACACTCCAACATTTACAGTCCACTTGTACGCAAGAACACTGTGAAGCTCAGACGTGAATTCATTCTTAGCTTTCTATGATGCTGCGTTCATTACCAGGAGAGCTCATTGCTCGCCAGGTCCAAAATTTCTATTGAAAGTATGATTTTATTATAAATAAAGTATAAACGCTGTTATAGAGGGGCAAATGACTATCTGTCAAACAACACAAATGGGGTAGCTCCCAATTTTCTGTTTCCCACAAGTCAATCGACTTACTTTCAAAATTCATCAAGAACTGCAAACATCAAAGCATCATGGTAATAACTTTCTGGGTGACCCTCTTTTGAGTATGGTGAGCTGATAAAATTGTTGCTGTGACATCACATGGACAACTGACTGTCCTTCAGGGGAAGGAGCAAGCAGTTCATCCAAAAATGTGTATGCTGAGCCATGTCGGGAATATAACCTGATGTCCAGTACACTGCCAATCACTGAGAAATTAAAAGAAAATAATCTACAGCAAAGGACTGAGAGTTCTACAGCAATTCTAACACTGTTCAAATCACATACACTTTGAAAGTATGGAGCAGACTAGATGGGCCAAATGGCCTAATCCTGCTCCTATATCTTATGGTCTATGGAAGAAGCATTTGAATAGTCTGCTAGAGGAAGCTGAACAAGCCATGAACAAACACATTTAGTTAACATTAACATAAGGAAGACCCTTTGGTGAGACTCCAATGTGCAAAAGAGAATAGGCCCTTAAAGTATAAAATCCCATGTAAAATTCCTCTGAAAGGGTCAGCACAGAAGGAGACAAATAAATAGGACTACCTGATTCCTCAGACTTGCCCCACCATTTAATATACTCATGGCTGATTTACCCCTGAGTTCAACCTTCCTTTGGGCCAGATCCGCATAGCCTTCAACTTCCCAATCTTTCAAAACATTTTCTACCTCTGTTTTGAATACATTGAATGATCCGGCATCCATAACCCTCTGGAGTGGAGAATTCCAAAGATGTACTCCTTTCTGCAAGAGCATTTGTGCTCACCTTGCTGGAGGGCCAAACCTCTGGAACACCCCGGCAGCCTTTGACACCTCAGCCATTATCAAACTCTGTAGAAAGCATTGCAGCCATGAAACGTCTTTGATGTTTGAATTTTCTGGTAACTGTTCAAGTAGATTTATATGTAGACTCAGTGGCCTCTCTATTAGGTACGTCTTGTAGCTAATAAAGTGGCCACGTTGTAAGTTCACAGTCTTCTGCTGCTGCAGCCCATCAACTTCAAGGCTCGACATGTTATGCATTCAGAGATGCTCTTCTGCATTCCACTGTTATAACGTTGGCTAGTTGAGTCACTGTCACCCTCCTGTCTGCTTGAATCAGTCTAGCCATTCTCCTTTGACCTCTCACATTAACAAGGCACTTTCTTCCACAGAACTAACTCCTGCTCTCAGAAAGTTCTTGTCATGGACTCTTCGGACCAGCACGAGGCTCGGAGTAGCGTCAGGACTCAATGCACCTGAATATCATTTACTTGCTTCAACTAGAACTTGTTAAGTGACTGCTTTAGTCACTAAGTTTGTCTTGTGTTTTTCGTGCCGCTTGCTTTTTGAATACAGGTTCATTTATGCGTCCTGGTTTTAGTTTGTTGAGTTTCGATTTTGATACCCATAGGGTTTCTGTGCTATGTGCTACTATTTAAGTTGGTCATGACCCATTGCTGATTCCTGAATTTGGGTTCCCTTTGGACTAACATTCTGTATAATCTAGCCCTTTCAATAAGTATGTTCTAAGTCATTTGTTACTCCTCTGTTGTTCTTTGAATAAATCCTCATTGTTACTTTCTACCTTCAAATCTTGAGTTTACTCTGCACCTCGGTCTGTTTGTCTGACAGTCTCATTCCAGCAGGACTCAGCCATCGGGGACCCAGTGGAGTTTGATGGCATTGACTTGCCAAGAAGAAGCAGTTGGACAGCATGAACATTTACTCCAGGACATATTAGCATCATGGGATCAATTGCATATGGCATTGGCCTGTCAGGAAGAAGCTGTTGGGAAACATGAATGCATGCTCCGGGAGATACTGGACCACACTGTAGAAGTTCCTCAAGTCTAGTAGGCAAGATTTATGTCCTTCTGAGCACTCACATTGTGTCCTGCCACATTTAACTCCCATGAAGAATTATTAAACCTACCAGCCCCTGAGTGGTGCAATGGAGACTCCGAGTCTTGCTGTAGTTTCTTAAATCAGTGTTCTCTAATGTTTGAGTTACAACCATTAAGTTCCCCTGAGACAGGAGTAAGATGGCTTACATAATTTTTCTCCTTTCGGGTATGGCCATTTCATGGGCTCCAGCCTTATGGGGCAATGGCTCAATGACTCTCCTGTATGTTTTGATATCAATTTATTTTTCAATAACTATGAGGAGGGTATTCTTTCACCATGCCAGGGGTTGAGAGGCAGCCTGCAGTCTCCTCCATTTCTGTCAGAGGGCTCAATCCATTGCTGGCTATTCAGTGGGGTTCCCAATCCTGCCGGCAGAGAACAGGTAGAACATGGATGCTTTGGTTGCCCCATTTCAACTGGGATTAAATGACCAACTAAAGGATGTTCTAGTGACCAGGGACATAGGAGAGGATTTGGAGGACCTTATGGATATGGCTATTAGAATTGATAATCCCATGTCCAAGAGAAGGAGGGAAATGAGTGGTGAGTTTGCCTAGTAAGCCAGCTCTCAAAATCACCCAGTGCCTTCTCTGATTTCACAATTTGAGACTCAACCCAGATCCTTGCAGACTTCTCTGGAGGAGCCCATGCAACTGGGAAGGATCTGGCTCTCCTCAGAAGAGCAAAAGAAATGTGCGAAGCAGAGAATCGGCTTATGCTACGGCAAGGCATGCGATTTCTATGTCTTTTGTCCAGCATTGTTGAGAATCTCCCAGGACAATCCAGTGAGGCGAGAGCTGTGATGGTCGCTAGTCTCTCTCCCAGTTCAATGAATTTCAGAGTGGTGTTACCTTCCCTATTGTCTTGGGGGTGAGCATCAACATTCCCTAGGACCATGGGTAGACTCGGGTTTAGCAGGGAACTTTTTACACCTTGGACTGGCTGAGTGGATGCAAGATCCTAAATTACATCTCAACCAGCCACTCACTGCTATGACTGTGAACAGGAGACCATTGGGACCTGGACAAATTTCTTAATTTTCCGTTCCTCTCAAGTTAACCAGGAGATGAGCCACCTTATTCACTTCCCCTAATCCTTGGTTACCCGTGGTTACTTTTCCATAACCCTTGCATTAATTGGTTTGCTGGCACTGTTCAGAGTTGGTCAACACTTTGCCAGAACAATTGTCCTCCTAAATCTGCCGATTGACCATTCTGAGCCCATGTTCTGAGTTGCCAGATCATGTTTCCAAGAGGCCAGTCCAAGTTTCCAAGATGCCAGAGAGATATTCTGAGATGCCAGCCTGAGTTTCAGAGATAGCCACTGTGAATTATGTTGAGTCGTCAGTCTTAAGTTCCAAGTCCTCTTCTGACTCCTCAGAGCTGGGCTCTAAGTAAACTGAACACCACACACAAAATGCTGGAGGAATTCAGCCCCTGGAAAAGAGTATAGTTGATGCTTCAGTCTGAGACCCTTCATCAGGACTGGAGAAAAAATAGATGAGGAGTAAGAGTTAGAAGGTTGAGGGAGGACAGGAAGAGACACAAGGTGATAGGTGAAACTGAGAGAGGGGAGGGGAAGTTGATTGATGAAAGGGGAATCGGATAGGAGAAGACAGAAGGCCATGGAAGAAAGAAAAGGGGAGGAGCACCAGAGCGAAGTGATGGGCAGACAGGAGGATAAGGTGAGAGCAGGAAATGGGAATGGGGAATGATGAAGGGGCCTGAATAAGTTTGCTATTAAAACCAGTGTCCACTCCCTCTTATGATACAGCCATTGAATTATTAAGGAAGCAACAGCCTTAACAAAACTTGAATGCCTACAATCCTACCTGGATGCAAGAGGGGGATGAATGGAAGATGGTTTTCAACACTCCCACCAGACCTGATGCTACTCAGCTTAATGAATGCTCCAGCAGTCTTATCAACAACATACACCAAGAAATGCTCAACCACTTTGTGTTTGCTTGTTTAGACGATATTCTTCTCAATCGCTTCAGGAACGTGTCCAACAAGTACAAAGAGGTCTTCAATGTCTATTGGAGAATTAACTTTTTGTAAAACTTGAAAAAAGTGAGTTCCACATCCCCAAAATTTCTTTCCTTGGATTTGTCCCTTCCAAAACCCAAGTGATATGGAATTGGCCACAACCTACATCAGTTAAACAGATGCAACATTTTTAGGGTTTGCCTATTTCTATCGTTGCTTCATTTGCAACTTTAATTCTATTGCAGGTCCTCTTACCAAACTCACTAGAAGGTCCTCTTGGTCTTTCCATTGGATTCCAGAGGCAGAAGCCTCTTTCTGCAATCTTAAAAACAATTTACCACAGCATACTTGCTCCCCCTGGTCTGGACCTGCCTTTTGTAGTGGAGGTTGATGTCTCAGACATTGGGGCAGGGGTCATGCTCGCTCAATAAACCACCTCTGTCCAGAAGTTACACTGTGTGCCTTCTTTTCCAAATGTCCCTCTCTCTGCTACCAAGATGAACTATGACATTGGCAACAGGGAGTTGCTTGCTGTCAAGATAACACTTAAAGAACGGAGACATTGGTTGGAAGGGCAAAACATCCCTTTGTGGTTTGGACTGACATAAAAACTTAACTTATACCCAAGAGGCAAAGAGGCTGAACACCAGAAAGCATGTCGGTCATCATTTTTCAATACATTTTATTTTATTAAAGCTTACAGGCCTACTTCCAAGAATCAGAAACTGAACACTCTCTCTGGACAGTTTGATGCATCCAGCAAGGAAGACGTAGCGGAGACCATTCAACCCATTTCAAGGCTGGTGCTCCCATTATATGGGAGATCGATTCTACTGTGCGACATCCTCAGAAATGAGATGAGACTGATCCAGACAATGGGCCTCCCGGTTGTATCTTGTCCCCAAGTTAGTTCGCTCTAAGGTATTGAATTGGGGCCACACTTCTAACATGGTCAGGTACTTGAGAGTTTTGTATACATTAGAGTTCATTAAGAAGCTATTCTGGTATTCATCGAGAACTATGTTTTGGGCATGTGATGTGTGTGTGTCTGAAATAAGGAACCTTGATCATTACTCCAATGTCTCTTACAACCTTCACCTATTTTCATTTGTCCCTGGTCTCCTGTCTTGATGAACTTGTTCACTGGTCTTCCCTCTGGGGGAATACTGTTATTATGATTGTGGTAGACTAACTCTCGAAAGCATGCCACTTTGCACCTCTTCCGAAACTTCCCACAGTTTCATAGATTGCCGATCTTATGTTACAAAATATCTTCCGGATAACAGGCTTTCCCCAGGATATGATCTTAGACCATGGTCCATAAATCATATCTGAATTCTGGAAGGCCTTTGGTCAACTCACTGGGGCTATGGTTAGCCTATCTTGTGGGTTCCATCCACAAACCAATGGGTAGATGGAGAGAATGAGCCAGGATTTGGAAAGATCCCTAAGGTGGTTGGTTTCAGGAATCTGATTGCATGGAGTGACCATCTCGTTTGGGCAGATAATAATCTTTTACAATCCTCCACTAGGATGTCACCTCGGTTACAGTCTTCCTCTGTTCCCAGAGCAAGAGTCCAAGGTGACTGTCTCTGCAGCTGATGTTGGTAAAGAGGTGCATGCAAACGTGATCAAAAGTTAGTTCAATTTTAATGGCCAACTCCCAACAGCAGCAGCTTCAGGCTAATTGTTGAAGGTCCTTTGTTCTATCTGGGTCAACAAGTTTGGCTTTCCTCTCGAGCCTTCCTATGTGGGTGGAATTTTGAAATTGGCTCCTAAATGCACCAGTCCTCTTAAAGTTCTATAGAGGATCAGTCTGGTATTATACTGCTTACAATTACCACAAACTCTGCATATTCATTCCACCTTTCATGGTTCCCACCTTAAGCTCATACTTTCTAGTCTCTTGGGCCCTCTTTCCAAGTCTCCTTCACCTCCTCAAGCCACCTTAACTAGAACTTGGTAACTGCCTGGTTTAGTCGTATGTTTTCCTTGTGTATTTCGTGCTGCTTATTTTTTGAATGTGGGATCTTGTGCATCCTATTATTAGTTTATTGAGTTTTGGCTTTGATACGCATGGGGTTCCTGTGCAATATGCATTATTTAAGTTCATCATGACTGGCGTTCATCACCAAATCCTGAATTTGGGTTCAGAGTAAACTAACGTTTTGGGTACTCCAGCCCTCTGGAGTAAGCATGCTCTGAGTCATTTGTTATTCCTGTTAGGTTAACATAGAAACATAGAAAACCTACAGCACAATACAGGCCCTTCGGCCCACAAATCTGTGCTGAACATGTCTTTACCTTAGAACTACCTAAGTTTACTCATAGCCCTCTATTTTTCTGAGCTCCATGTATCCATCCAGAAGTCTCTTAAAATACCCTATTGTTTCACCTCCACCACTACCACCGACAGCCCTTTCCATGAACTCACCATTCTCTGCGTAAAAAAACTTACCCCTGACATCTCCTCTATTCCTACTTCCAAGCATCTTAAACCTGTGCCCTCTCATACTAGCCATTTCAGCCCTGGGAAAAAGCCTCTGACTATCCATACGATCAATGCCTCTCATCATCTTGCACACCTCTTTCAGGTCACCTCTCAACCTCTGTCACTCCAAGGAGAAAAGGCTGTTCACTCAACCTATTCTCATAAGGCATGCTCCACAATTCAGGCAATGTCCTTGTAAATCTCCTCTGCAACCTTTCTATGGTTTCCATGTCCTTTTTGTAGTGAGGCGACGAGAATTGAGCACAGTACTCCAAGTGGGGTCTGACCAGGGGCCTATAAAGCTGTAACATTACCTCTCAGCTCTTAAACTCAATCCCACGATTGATGAAGGCCAATGCACCAAATGCCTTCTTAACCACAGAGTCAACCTGCATAGCAGCTTTGAGTGTCCTTTGGACTCTGACCCCAAGATCCCTCTGATCCTCTGCACTGCCAAGGGTCTTACCATTAATACTATATTCTGCCATCATATTTGACCTACCAAAATGAACCACCTCACACTTATCTGGGTTGAAATCCATCTGCCACTTCTGAGCCCAGTTTTGCATCCTATCAATGTCCCGCTGTAAACTCTGACAGCCCACCACACTATCCACAACACCCCAACCTTTGTGTCTTTCGCAAATTTACTAACCCATCCCTCCACTTCCTCATCTAGGTCATTTATAAAAATCACAAAGAGTAAAGGTCCAAGAACGGATCCCTGAGGCACACCACTGGTCACCAACCTCCATGCAGAATATGACCCGTCTACAACCACTCTTTGCCTTCTGTGAGAAAGCCAGTTCTGGATCCACAAAGTAATGTCCCCTTGGATCCTATGCCTCCTTACGTTCTCAATAAGTCTTGCATGAGGTACCTTGTCAAATGCCCAATAATCATTCCATGGTCAAAGTCATGTAGATCACATTTCTTCCCCATTCTGATGTTTGGTCTGAACAACAACTGAACCAGTTGACAATGACTGCATGCTTTTATGCATGGAGTTGCTGCCACATGATTGGCTGATCAGATACTTGCATGAATGAGCAGGTGTACTGGTATACTTAATAAAGTGGCCACTGGGTGTGAGTGTGTGCACTTGTATTTTCTTATTTTGGATATACAGTACTGCGCAGAAGTCTCAGGCAAGGGTGCCTAAGACTTTTGCACAGTACTGTAATTTTCAACGTGGATCTGAGAGTGAGCATGTAAATCTGGCAGGAGCAAAGGCTGTTGGGAATGGCGAAGGTGGACCACCACGGGAGGGGTGTGGCAGTGCCAGGGGCAGGGGGTGATGCAGTGCGGGTGCAGACACACCCAGCCCTGAGACAACAGGCAAGGACATTTGGTTCCAGACAATTGGCTTACTGATCATTACAGAGGGCCTCTCCGGTCCTTCCTGCTCCCTCCGCTCTCCCTTCCCCTTTTCTCAACCACGATTCCCTTTTTCCCTGCCACCTTCCCACTCTCAATCCACAATAGAGACCCATATCAGAATCAGTTCATCATCACTCACATATGTCATGAAATTTAGTTTTTTTGTGGCAGCAGTACAGCGCAATACATAATATTATTAAAGGGTAAAAATCATAGACATCCTGATTATATATATATACCTAAGACTTTTGCACAATACTGTCTATAAATAATATTGGAAAATATGCAATAGCATCTAAAAACTAACAAATGATTCAATAGAATATAATAATGCAAAATAAATTGTGCATCACAAGTCTTTTCAGGTGAGTAGGCCACTGCCTGCACACCAGCCCTGCTGCAAACTCAGAGATCCGAAACACTGGCAGTTCAGCCTGGCCTAGGCTAAGAAGACTGAAAGGCTGAGAACATGATGAAAGATGGGGTGAAACGAGAGTTAAATCTCCTTCACACTCCACAAATCTAATCATGCACCCTGACGTTCTCCTGTTGTCATGAACTTTTATGAGCTAATTTCGCAATTCGACTAGATTACTAAATAGTTTCTTCATTAGCTTGCCCATCACTTCCTGGTCAAGATCGATTTGCTGCCTTTGTGATGCCCAGAAGACCAATTAATTCAAATTTACTGTGGCCAGCCATTTATCTGATCACATATTTCAGAACATTAGATGAAGTCACTTGTAGCTTGTATAGTTGGCTGTGGAGGTTTGTGCCAGTTACATGGTCGGACAGGCGACTGAGTCTGATCATTCGAATAATTCTGTACAAAATAAATCTCAGTTTCGTGGCCTTACAAAACCCGAAGTGTCATTTTTTGTCATATTTCTATATAAAAACGTTTTTTTTTTATTTGAAGCTGCTTAGAAGTGGCTGTGATATCTCAGTGATTACATTGCTCCTGAAAGCTGGACATCTAGTTTAACTAAAAATCATTTTGTTCTTGTTAAAGCTGTAAAAAATGGCAAGGAATCTAATTATTGTTGAATAAAGCAAGACAGGATTAGTTTTTGCGATGGTAAAAGCCAGGTGCAGGAAACTAATTCTGAAATGCCGACTTCATTTACTCCCCCATTCACTAATGCATTATAATAAAATCTTTAATATTTATAACTGCCTTTGTTGAAATTTTCCTCAGAATGTTTTTGCAGTAGCACTTTTATTCATGTTCAATTCAATTTTGTTGCTAAAAATGACTACTGCAGGTGGAGGTAAAACAAATTATAGTCTGTTTAAAGAAGTATTGTAATTCAAATGATAAAAATCAATTAAGAAATCATAACGTTGCCTAGAAATTGGATTTTCCCCATTTTGGTGCATTAAATGGGTGCTGTTATTCAGTCCCGGCATCCAGTCAAAGTATGAGCAAGATATGGATGAGTGCATGTGCTTCTTCCCACTGTATGCTGCACTAAAATCAGGTCTAAGGTGTGAGTCCTACTGGCAGTTGTAACATCATTCGCGCACTGACTGATCCAGTGCTTTGAAGTACAACTTCTATTTATGCATTGTAATTGTTGCAGGTGGCATAATACTTTTGTGGAGTGAGCAGAAAATGGGGTGATGGTCTATTGAATGTGACAATGGATCTCAACCGTTTGGGGTCTGCCCCACAACCCCCTCCTGCCACTTCCATTGCTTGCACTCGTCAGCACTGATCACGTTCCTGTTATGCTTGTGTCAAGAAACCTTCTTGAACACACCTAACAAACTCCACCCCATCTAAACCCCTCACTCTAGGGACATGCCTTTGAAGGGCTTGTGCCTTCTTCTGCTTGAAATCAGGGCTCAAAGCCTGCAGAGATTATGGTGTATCTACGTTGCAGAGTCCTGGTCTCATGATCTCACAATGACTCTAGTGATTAAAAATGCTAATAGCAGTACACAGAGCAACCCCCTGGCAGAACTTCCACTACTGCCACCACCAAACCCCACGCCCGCCAACACTCCCATCTCACCACATGGTTAGCTCCTCACCTGACCTAACGAAAATGAAGGTCGTAGGTTGCATTTTTCTGGTCTGGTTTCTGCCAGTAAGGCCGAGATAAGCACCATGCACATCGATGATTAGATCGTGTAAGTAAATGGTGTCAGCAAAATGGCTCATGTGTAGGGTGAACTAGAGTGCTTAGTTCGATACCCTGATTTCAAGCAGAAGAAGGCACAAGCCCTTCAAAGGCATGTCCCTAGAGTGAGGGGTTTAGATGGGGTGGAGTTTCTTAGGTGTGTTCAAGAAGGTTTCTTGACACAATATGTAGATAAGCCTACAAGAGGAGAGGCTGTACTTGATCTGGTATTGGGAAAAGAACCTGATCAAATGTCAGATTTCTTAGTGCGAAAGCATTTTGGAGATAGTGATCACAATTCTATCTCCTTTACCACAGCATTGGAGAGAGATAGGAATAGACAAGTTTGGAAAGTGTTTAACTGGAGTAAAGGGAAATATGAGGCTATCAGGCAGGAACTTGGAATCATAAATTGGAAACAGATGTTCTCAGGGAAATGTACAGAAGAAATGTAGCAAATGTTTGCCTAGCGTTCTGCATAGGTATTTTTCAATGAGACAGGGTAAGGATGGTAGGGTACAGGAACCGTGGTGTACAAAGGCTGTTGAAAACACCAAAGCATTCTAAAAGTATGTGAAGAGCAAGAGGATAAAATGTGAGAGAATAGGACCAATCAAGTATGACAGTGGAAAAATGTGTATGGAAATGGAGGAGATTGCAGAGATACTTAATGAATACCTTGCTTCAGTATTCACTACAAAAAACGATCTTGGTGATTGTCAGGATGACTTACAGCAGATTGAAAAGCTTGGGCATATAGATATTAAGAGGACATACTGGAACTTTTTGAAAGTATCAAGTTTGTTAAATCTCTGGGACTGGACAAGATATACCCCAAGCTACTGTGGGAGTTGAGGGAGGAGATTGCTGAGCCTCTGGCAATGATCTTTGCATCATCAATGGGGATAGGGGAGGTTCTGGAGGATTGAAGGGTTGCAGATGTTGTTCCCTTATTCAAGAAAGGGAGTAGAGATAGCCCAGGAATTTATAGACCAGTGAGTCTTAATTCAGTGGTTGGTAAGTTGATGGAGAAGAGCCTGAGAGGCAGGATTTATGAACATTTGGAGAGGCATAATATGATTAGGAATAGTCAGCATGGCTTTGTCAAAGGCAGGTCGTGCCTTTCAAGCCTGATTGAATTTTTTCAGGATGTGACTAAACATGTTGATGAAGGTAGAGTAGTAGATGTAGTGTATCTGGATTTCAGCAAGTTATTTCATAAGATACTCCTTGCAAAGCTTGCTGAGAAAGTAAGGAGTCATGGGATCCAAGGGGACCTTGCTTTGTGGATCCAGAATTGGGTTGCCCACGGAAGGCAAAGTGTGGTTGTAGAAGGGTCATATTCTGCATGGAGGTCGGTGACCAGTGGTGTGCCTCAGGGATCTGTTCTGGGACCCTTACTCTTCGTGATTTTTATAAATGACCTGGATGAGGAAGTGGAGGGATGGGTTAGTAAATTTGCTGATGATACAAATGTTGGAGGTGCTGTGGATAGTGTGGAGGGCTGTCAGAGGTTACAGCGGGACATCGATAGGATGCAAAACTGGGCTGAGAAGTGGCAGATGGAGCTCAACCCAGATAAGTGTGAGGTGGTTCATTTTGGTGGGTTGAATATGATGGCAGAATATAGTATTAATGGTAAGACTCTTGGCAGTGTGGAGGAGCAGAGGGATCTTGGGGTCCGAGTCCATAGGACACTCAAAGCTGCTGCGCAGGTTGACTCTGTGGTTAAGAAGGCATACGGTGCATTGTTCTTCATCAATTGTGGGATTGAGTTTAAGAGCTGAGAAGTAACGTTGCAGCTATATAGGACCCTGGTCAGACTCCACTTGGAGTACTCTGCTCAGTTCTGGTCACCTCACTACAGGAAGGATGTGAAAACTATAGAAAGGGTAGAGAGGAGATTTATAAGGATATTGCCTGGATTGGGGAGCATGCTTTACGAGAATAGGTTGAGTGAACTTGGCCTTTTCTCCTTGGAGTGACAGAATATGAGAGATGACCTGATAGAGATGTATAAGATGAGAGGATTTGATCGTGTGGATAGTCAGAGGTTTTTTCCTAGAGCTGAAAAGGCACAGTTTTAGGTGCTTGGAAGTAGGTACAGAGGAGATGTCAGGGGTAAGTTTTTTATGCAGAGAATGGTGAATGTGTGGAACGGGCTGCCGGCAACAGTGTTGGACGTGGATACGATAGGGTCTTTAAGAGACTCCTGGATAGGCTCATGGAGCTTAGAAAAATAGAGGGCTATGGGTAACCTTAAGTAATTTCTAAAGTAAGTACATGTTCGGCACAGCATTGTGGATCGAACGGCTTTTATTGTGCTGTAGTTTTTCTATGTTTCTATCTATGTTTCTTACTGTCCTGAATAGTGGGAAGTTCACATCTACAGATGCGTCGGGCTGTCCGCATCACTCTCTGCAGGCCCCTGCGATTGAGGGAAGTACAGTTCCCATACCAGGCAGTGATGCAGCCAGTCAGGATGCTCTCAGTTGTCCCCCTGTAGAAAGTCCTTGGGATTTGGGGACTAATGCCGCACTTCTTCAGCCATCTGAGGTGAAAAAGGTGACGTTGTGCTTTATTTCACCACACAGCCGGTATGTACAGATCAAGTGAGAACCTCGGTGATGTGTATACTGAGGAACTTAGAGCTGTTCACCCCTCAACCCCAGATCTATTGATGTCAATAGGGGTGAGCCTGTCTCCATTCCTCATGTAGTCCACAATCAGCTCCTTTGTTTTTGCGACATTGAGGGAGAGGTTGTTACTTGACACCGTTGTGTCAGGGTAATGACTTTTCTGTAGGCTGCCTCGTTATTATTTGACATAAGGCCAATCAATGTAGTATCATCTGCAAATTTAATCAGCAGATTGGAGCTGTGGATGATGACACAGTCATGGGTATACAGGGAGTAAAGGACGGGGCTTAGGACATAGCACTGGGAGGCTCCTGCATAGAGATGATGGAGCCCACACTTACCAGCTATTGATGATCTGACAGGAAGTCCAGGATCCAGCTGCACAAGGCAGAGTGAAAGTCAAAGTCTCTGAGCTTCTTGTCTAGCCTGGAGAGAATTAAGGTGTTAAATGTTGAACTGTAGTCCAACAACAGCATTCTCACGTAAGTATCCCTCCTCTCCAGGTGTGTAAGGAGGGTGTGTAAAGCTGTGGCTATTGTATTGGGCTCTCACGACCAGACTATGTAACAGTTTCTTCCCCCAAGCCATCAGACTCCTCAATGCTCAGATACTGGACTGACACCAACTTACTGCCCTCTATTGTGCCTGTTGTCTTGTTTATTATTTATTGTAATGCTTGCACAGTTTTGTGCACCTTATGCAGTCCTGGGTAGGTCTGTAGTCTAGTGTAGTTTTTTCTGTGTTGTTTTTACGTAGTTCAGTGTAGTTTTTGTACTATTTCATGTAGCACCATGGTCCATGAAAAACATTGTCTCATTTTTACTGTGTACTGTACCAGCAGTTATGGTCGAAATGACAATAAAAAGTGACTTGACTTGACTTGAGAAGCAGAAAGAAGGAAAGTTTTGATACAGGATATGAACCAACAACACACCGTTAATTCACTTTTTAAGCATATTGATGCTTGACCATTGACTTAGAGACTTGAATTAGAATCCTACTGTAATGTACGGACCTACTTCTGTTACAGAAATGACTCCCCTTATCACTACATATGGACTGATCTGATATATCTCTCTATCTCCATCTCCAATGTGAGTATACCAGCTAGAGCCACCTCCCACTTGTGTGCTTTTATTTTAATTGATATGTAGTTGCACAGACACAACACCTAACATGGAATGGAAATTCAATTACACACTTCAGCAATTAAGAAGTTGGTGATGGTGACTGTGAAAACTTGAGAGAGAATTTTTTCGGGCTATTGAGGGAGAATAGAGAAAAAAAGATAGACAGGATTGCTTGAAAAGGAGATGAACCATGCAACCCAGCACACAAACAGGCTTTTCAGCCCACAATGTCTCTGTTGAACATGATGCCAAATTCAACTAAATGTCTTCTGCTTGAAGATGGTTCATATTCCTCCATTCCCTGCATAATCATGTATCTATATAACAGCCTCTTAAATGCGACTATCATATCCGCTTCCCCCACCACTATTGCATATTTAAGAGGCTCTGAGATTGGTACATAAACGGGCAGAGAATGAAGAGATGTAGAGATTATGTAGGGAGGAGGAATTACTTTAGTTAGGCATTTAATTACTAGTTTGATTTGTTAATCAAAATGTGAGCCAAAGGGCTTGTTTCTGTGCTGCATTGTTATATGTCCTATCTTGCTGTACTGTTGGATGTTCTTTGTTCAAACTTCTGTCTTCAAGATCTGTCCAAGAAGAAATTAGGAAAAGACATTCATAGTAACTTAATAATTTAAATTTTAAACATTATATGGGCTTATCCTGTCACATGTCTATCAGGTCTCATCTTGAAATGTTCACAGCATGTGGTGGCATCCATTAGTCTCATGAGACCATGGATAAGCACCTGGAATGGTTTCCAGGGCACAGGCCTGGGCAAGGTTGTATGGAAGACCAGCTATTGCCCATGCAGCAAGTCTCCCCTCTCCACACCACCGATGTTGTCCAAGGGAAGGGCAAGGGCTGATACAGCTTGGCACCAGAGTCGTCGCAGGAGTTGCCAGAGTGAGGTTGAAGGCAATGTTGGACTGCCTTAGGGACTCCAGATCCGGATTTGTCCTCAGGGTTTACTCCCTAAGCCTTTCCCATGAGTGGGTATGGTCGCAAGGCAGCGGAGGTTTGAAATCAGAGTTTTCCCTCTCTTAGATGGACTGCTTTCCCAGGCTGAAGAGCTCCACCTACCCAAAGCACTGGTTTTAAGGCACCAGGACCCGCCTTCATCCCTTCTCCTGTCAGTAGAAACAGTTCCACCGGGCTTAGATGCTAAGCCACACGAGAAGGCCAGGAGTTGGACTTGGTTGTCAGAGGCTATTTGAGGCACATGCCATGAGGAGCATTTTTAGGTACTGGGAGCTTGTCCCCACTACCACTCCTCGGCTTGACAACCATCAAACGGCATATGTCATCATAAAAATGCACGCCAGCAGCTGTACTGCACGAGGACTCTGAGGATAATTGATGTATCACCAAAGACTCTACAGATGTATGTTGGAGAGCATTGTGACAGGCTGCAATACCACCTTGTATGGAAGCTGCAATGTGCGTGATCAGAGAAGGTTGCAGAGTGTTGTAGACTCAGCCAGCCTCACCATGGACAACACCATCAAGGACGTTTTCAAAAGATGGTGTCTCAAGAAGGAGGCATCCGTCATTCAGGACCCTCACCATCCAGGAGATGCCTTCTTCTCATTACTACCATCAACTACAGCAACCTGGCTCAGCATTTTAGCCAATACACCCAAATACTAGAGGAACTCAGCAAGTCAGGTCATATCTATGGAGGTGAATAAACAGCCAGTGTTTCTGGCTGAGAGCTTTCATCAGGGTGATCTCAGCCCAAAGTGCTGACTGTTTATTCCCCTCCATAGATACTGCCTGACTTCCTGAGTTCCTCCAGAATTTTGGGTGTTTTGTTCAAAGTTTCCAGCATCTACTGATGGTCAACATTTTAAGAACAGCTTCTCACACCAGGTCACCCATTCTCAGACTCACCCCATTACACAAACACACACCAGGTCACTCACTGTCACATTCATTCCATTACATGCACACTAGATCACCCACTCTCACACTCACTATCTCCCAAACATCTAAGCCACACAATGGTTCACACAGTGGCATATTCAATATCACCTCCTACCTCACACACACTGATACATTCACGCTGTCTCCATGTGCTATCCTCACCCTTTCACAATCACACTACTTCACACATATCATGTCTTGCACTGGTACTCTTGCCCTTCTCTAAGATACACATTGTAACACTCACCCAATCAAAAGGCTCACTATCTATGTACTTGTGCCTCTCCCTTTAGAAGTCACACCACAAACAATGCAAAAAAGTGATCACTTGGAAAATTCTGTTTTAATGTATTTAACCTTTCTGAGCAACACTGCAGCCCGAAAATAATAACTTGTTATATCTGGGTCTTGTACATTTCAATAAATTCCAGTGAAATTACATTGCCAGGTTATAAGAAAACAAAAACATTAAAAAGCATTACCCATTATCAGTTTTGCAAAAGTATATTCCATGAACAAGATTCAATGCTATTGGGGTGGATCGACTGTAAGAGACCAGCGGAGGTTATGGAAATGTAACTGCAACCCTGAAGTTTTTATCAAATTGTAACTTTTGTAAAATACAACATAAATGAGATGAAGTCTATGAAATCACAAGGTAGTTTGCAGGTTTGCATGGGAAAACTTACACAAGCCTATATGTTTTATGGGAGGAAGTTGTTTTTTTTGTGACAGATGATTTGTTTTAAGGCTGGAGGAGATGTTTAGACATCAGAGGAAAACCGGAGCAGCAAACATCAGAACAAGATAAGGATAATGGAGGATTGTAATGGAGCATCAGAATTATTGTTCTCTTGTAAAAAAATAATAAAAGAGCTTTGGTTGAAACGTAAGATTGGAAGCTGTTCTCCAGAATAATGTTTGGAGATAATTTCTCCTTGCAAGTAAAGTAACAAATGTACTGATAATGTGATCCTCTTGCGATTTGTTATAGTTTGTATCTGTATTTTAGAAGACCTTGCTGAATGGCACATGACAGAATCTTGACTAAGGTGAGGCATTATGGGAGGAGAGTTTTGCAGTTGCATGTTGAGATACCGTCACGGTGGCAGAATACTATTGGACTTTTGTACATGCTGCTCTTTCTCAATTTCCATGTACAAGGGGGCAGGGTGAACCAGGGGTAATGTTGCAATCGCAAAGTTACAGATTGTGATGGAGAGCACTTGGTAAACGCACCCCTTACACACACACACACACACACACACACACACACACACACAAACACACCCACGTCATTGCTTTGTCATTCTGCTGTCATTGTGCTGTGTACGCACTTCAATGTCTTCCCCAGTACATTCTCATAATGATGCACTCAGGTTGGCTTAATGGTGCCTTTCCTACCATATGTGCCGGAATATTCCACTTCTTTAGTAAAAGGGATAAGTAAATGTGTGTCTATATAAAGATTGTATACTGTACTTAATGTAGATACTTCTGTTTATTTTGTAATATGATTGTAACTACATATGGGGTGCTTTGTATTCTAATTCATATGTAGTCTTACAGTAAGTTAATTTTGTTGGTAATTAAAGATGGTATGCTCTGGTGTACAGAGCTATTATTGTGTTTTCTGGTTGATATCCTCTTGTAAATTTTGGCAATTTTCTTTTTACTATTTTTGATGCTCCTAATAAACACACTTGTACTAAAGTGCTAGCTAAATGACTCGAGCCATTTTTCCTTGGGTCACAATCCATGTATCTAATGCAGGTACTCTGTAATTTTACTACTTAAATACTGTAGGCAATGCTCAGGGGAAAATTGTTATATAGGCCTACTCTAATACAAAACATTCTAAAGTCTAAACTGAAAAAAAACACGCTGGTTACTAAAGAATTAAATGGCAGAACTCTCAGACAGGTTGTCCTATCGAGAGGCAATGAAGAGGAATAAATGGAAAATAATTTCTTAAATTGTGATGCGTGACAGTATCAGAAATATGCTAAGGCATTTCCTCAGCTTACAGTTAAAGCCAAAGATTAAAGCATATTTGCAAGATTTTGATTTTGCAAAGGGCAACTTTGTTGAACAAAATTGCAATAGCCAGATGGTAAAAAAAATTAATGTCACTGTCATTTACAGATGAATTATGAACTATTATATATGAAGGCACCAAAATATGGATGATGCTGACTGGTAAATTCTTTAGGGTTTGTCAGAATTCAAAATGGCGTAAACTTTATTAATGCCATTTCTCCAGCTCTTCTGCAGGCTTACTGCTGTGTCACAGCATGGCTACAGAAGAACCCTGGTGGAAATTCAAAGTCCTCTAATTGTGCATTTTCTCTCTGGCAGCTGGAAGCATAACACTTCTGTGAATAATTAATCATCGATTGATTAGAGCCATGGTGCTGCGGTGATTGAAAGTGCTGGATTAAATATTAGATGAAATTCCATTAATTTTTGCCTTCAGCTTGAAGAAAAAAAATGCGGATCAGACGAACTTTATCTTCCACAGCATCTCAGAACTTCCTGTTGGGTCCAGGCACTGGAAAATTATCCCTGTACAGAATTCTGTACTTTCTCATACTGGTAGCAAACAACACTCTGGCAACTGAAACAAACTGTATTGAACTCTTTTAAAGTTCAAAACTCAAAGTTAAAAGTCAGTCTACTGCCATCAGGCAGAAGATGCAAAAGCCTGAAATTACGTACCACCAGGCTCAAGGACAGCTTCTATCCTACTGTTATCAGACTCTAAAATGGACCTCTTGTATGAAAAGATGGACTCTTGGCCTCACGGTCTACCTTGTTATGGCTTTGCAGTTCATCATTTACCTGCACTACGTGTTTCTTGGTAACTTTTACACTTTATTTGGCATTGTTATTGCTTTAGCATATTCTAGATCATGCATTGTGTAATGATTTGATCTGTATAAGCAGTATGATGGACAAACTTTTCACTGTATCTTAGTACATGTAACAATAATAAACCAATTCTACTGTCATGGTCCGGTCCGTGGACTCTGCATTCCGGTTATTTCTTTTTCCCGTGTTCCGTTGGGCGCCTTGATTGAGGCACCTGATCCTCATTTCGAGCCTGCAACATAAATAGCTCCAGGGTTCAGCTATTCCTTCGCTGGACCGTCATCAGAAACTCACAACAAGAAGCTCGTCACCAGAAGCCAGTCACCGGAAGCCAGGCCGGCGGATTCAGGCTCCGGGCTGCCGAGAAGTCTGGACCATCACCGGAGCCGCTGGGAATCGTGAAGTCTAAGTTGCTTCGGTGCCGGTGGCTGCTCAGCGAATTCAGTCGTTTTCATGTCCAGCTGAGTCGCCGGCTGTTTGCCGCTGCTCTGAGTAAGGTACGGATTCTGTCATTTTCGTGGACGGCTGAGAATTGCTGGTTGCTTGCTGCCACTCCAAGCAAAGATACAAATGGACTGTTGTTGTGTGGTTTTGTCTCCTCGTTGTCAAAGTCTTTTCCAGCTGAGTGGGTCTGGCCATTTGCCACTGCTCTGGGTTGGGTATTCTGTCTCTTCATTATCCAAGTCCCTCTGGCTGAGTGGGTCTGGCCATTTGCCACTGCTCTGGGTTGGGTATTCTGTCTCTTCATTGTCCAAGTCCCTCTGGCTGAGTGGGTCTGGCTCTTCATTGTTCAAGTCTGTGTTCCAGTCCAGTTAAGTCTAAGTCCAGGCTCTGTGTTCAAGTCAAGTCGTCCGAGTTCCAAGTCAAGATCCAAATCCCGAGTCCAATGCAAGTCCAGGTTTTACCGGTTTGTTCTCCAGCGTTTGTGTCCATGTTGACATTTTGTCCTCATTCCTGGCCTTCCTAGTAATTTTCCATAACCACAGTTCAGGTTATACTATCTCAGTGCCTGTGTCCTGCACTTGAGTTCGTCCCCAGCCACTCCCTTGCAACATCTACAAGAACAAGCAGGGATTGGAGGGATATGGACCACGTTCCGGCAGATGGGATTCATTTTATTTAACATCATGGGCTGAAGGGCCTATTCACCCATCATACTGTTCTATGTTCTGTGTTCGGTGCTGTAAATTTTTTTTATGTTTTAGAGATACAGCATAATAGCAGGCCCATCCGCTCCAAAGTGCTTGCATTGCCTAGATACATCCATGCGACCAATTAATGTACCAGCACATACATCTTAGGAATGTGAGAGGAAACTGAAGCATCCGGGGAAACCCACACAGTCATAGGGACAACATGCTAATCCTTATAGACAGTGGCAGAATTGAACACAGGTTCTCGGTGCTGTAACAGCAATACGTGAACTGCTACATTACTGTGCCACCACCAACCCATCTCCACTCCTCCAAAACACAAGTACTCTAAGTAAGGCTCGAACAAATTAGGCTCCAACCATAATTTTACCACATCTGTGAAAGATTTAGCTCAATGCTCATGCCACTCTGAAGACAGTGGGAGCTTGTCATGAAGATAACAAGGTCTTGAAAATTAATCTTCCTTCAAAGAGCCAAGGAAGGCAGATGTGCTTTACAACCAGCCTCAGCAGTAGCTCTCTGCTATGACACTCCAGCATTCCATGTAGCAACTGGTCATGAACTCAAAGATGACTTTGACAAAAGGGTTCTGTCGCCAGAGACCAGTAGGGAGAATAGGAAGAAATGTTTGTGGATTACGACTGCATAACTTGAAAACTTTTCTACAAAAGTATTGGCAATTGGTCTATTATTATCATATGTACTGAGATACAATGCGAAAAAATTGTCTGCCTGCCATCCAGACAGATTATACCATCAAGGCAGTACAAAAGGGGGGAAAAAAGAGCAGGCTGCAATATGCAGGATCATCAGGGGCTGCCAAGGGTTGTAGACTCAGCCAGCTCCTTCACAGACACAATCATCTTCACCATCAAGGACGTGAAAAGGAATTCAAGAGGCAATGTCTCAAGAAGCCAGCATCTATCATTAAGGACTCTCATCTTCTGGGACATGACACCTTGTTACTATAATCTCAAAGGAGGTACAGGAGCCTAAAGAAATATATTCAACATTTTAGACAACACACACAAAATGCTGGTGAAATGCAGCAGGCCAGGCAGCATCTATAGGAAGAAGTACAGTCGAAGTTTCGGGCTGAGACCCTTCGTCAGGACTAACTGAAAGAAGAGATAGTAAGAGATTTGAAAGTGGGAGTGGGAGGGGGAGATACGAAATGATAGGAGAAGGCAGGAGGGGGAGGGATGAAGCTAACAGCCGGAAAGTTGATTGGCAAAAGGGATACAGAGCTGGAGAAGAGAGAGGATCATGGGACGGGAGGCCTAGGGAGAAAGAAAGGGGGAGGGAAGCACCAGAGGGAGATGGAGAACAGGCAAGGAGTGATTGTGAGAGGGACAGAGAGAGAAAAGAAGGAAAAAAGGAAAAAAAATAACGAACAAATAAATAAGGGGTGGGGTAAGAAGGGGAGGGAGCATTAACGGAAGTTAGAGAAATCAATGTTCATACCATCAGGTTGGAGGCTACCTAGATAAAATCCAAGGTGTTGTTCCTCCAACCTGACTGTGGCTTCATCTTGACAGTAGAGGAGGCCATGGATAGACATATCAGAACGGGAATGGGACGTGGAATTAAAATGTGTGGCCATTGCATTCTTTGGTGGACAAAGCATAGGTGTTTAGTGAAATGATCTCCCAGTCTGCATCGGGTAACATTTTAGGAACAGCTTCTTCCCCTCCATTTTCAGATTTCTGAACAGTCCATGAAACCGTGAATACCACCTTGCTGTTCCTTGCATACACCTTTTGTTTATTATTGTAACTTATTGTAATTTTCATGTTTGCACTGTACTGCTAATAAACCTGATTAATAGGTATATGGACAGGAAAGGAATGGAAGGTTATGGGCTGAGTGCGGGTCAGTGGGACTAGGTGAGAGTAAGTGTTCAGCACGGACTAGAAGGGCCGAGATGGCCTGTTTCCGTGCTGTAATTGTTATATGGTTATTGGTTATAGTAAACCTGATAGGGATGCTGAATTCAGAATTTAGCATTGCAGTTACAGAGAAAGTGCAGTGCGAGTAGTCAAATGAGACATAAGATTATGCGGTAGATTTGGGGATCAGGAGTTCTTTATTGTGCAAGAGGTCCATTCAAGTCTTATGAAAATTGAGGGTTTTACTTATCATAAAAGACTGAACAGTTTTGACTTCACAATCTATCTCGTTGTGATCTTGTACCTTATTGTTTGCTTTCTCTGTATCTCTTACACTTTATTCTACATTCTGTCATTGTTTTACCTCATTCTACCTCAGTGATCTGTGTAAAGGCGATCTGTATAAACAGTATGCAAGACAAACTTTTCACTGTATCTCAGTTAATGTAAGAACAAAAACTATCACCTATTGTGATGGCATTGGGTTTGCTAACTGCAAAGTTCTGAACTCAAATGAAGACCTTAAACCTTATCTGATATAAATAGCCACGAAAGCTCTCACTAAAGGTAGATTATACTGGAACAACCCAATCTTCAAAGACTCATTCACATTCCTGTTTATTCTCCACAGTGAGTTTAGCTGCCAATAACTACAGTTTGAGTGGTGTGTCCTCCCTCTCCCCCCCACCCCCAAGGAGAAGAGACTTCCAGCTCACAGAATAGTTAATTAAACACAGTATTTTCAGTGATACATGTTGAAATCCAAACAATATTCTTAAAACACATTTAAAACTCACTGAGGATTTATATCTTATAAGAGAGTTCCAAATTGCAAATTATTTCTGAAACACAAAAGATTATCCAAAACAGAGGTCAAATTCCTACAAGCTAAAAAAGACATGAGCAATGATGAAAATGAACAAATCATGTATCGCAGAAATTGAAGCCAGAGGAATGGACTCTAGTTCACTCTATGTTTCTTTCATGCTTCTTGATGTTCCTTACCACATTTCTAATAAGCCTTGACTGTTCCCTAGTTTATACTCTTTTTTTTGCCACGTGGGTGACCTTACTGATAAATGATATTCTTTTAGATTCTTGGAGACACAGGTCCCAGGTAGCCATAATTAATGCTGTGAAGCTAACTTACTTGAGTACATAAACCTTCCAATTTGTTCATCAATCAGTTACTGATAGCTAAGTGATTGCCTCCATCTTGCATGCTTCCTTAAGTTAAACAACTTAGACAGCATTGTCTGTTTTGAAATAAGCCAAATTAAATAACCCACTGTTCCTTGAGAAACAGGCGCAGGTGCTCTGAGCCAGCAAGTCTGCTGCATACAGTGTTTCTGTTTGAAAAACAATTCTTTTTATCTTCCAACTGCTTACTGCTTTCCAATTACAGTAAGTTCTTAAGACTGGCTCCCATTTATGACCAGAATCAAGACAAAGAATATTAGTTGGAAATTTTTTTAACTCAAAAACAACTCATTGATCTCCAGATGTGGCAGCTGCTGTGTTTAGAAAGATAAGCTTGGCAAGAAAGAAGAGGCTCTCTAGCCTGGGAAGTGAATATCCATCACACAATTTTCTCTGGAACAGGCCGCAAGAGACCAGGAAATAATCTGATAGAGAAGTTTTCACTGTCAGGGTTGTATGCAACTAATAGGACTTTAGGAACAGAATTGGGCTATTCAGCCAATCAAATCTGATTTGCCAATCCATCATAGCTGATTTATTATTCCTCTCAACCCTGCCTTCTCTCTGTATCTTTTGACACGCTTACTAATTAAGAGCCTAAAAAAAGAGCTTTAACAAGTAGCCAAGCTGGACATTGGAAGTTTTGAGAGGGAAACTTCAATCAAGTCCCCTCCCTAAGCACAAAAGGTAGCAGAAGGTCGCTACAGCGAAAAAGAGCTTTGACCAGCTGCCAATACGGACATCGCAAGTTTTGAGAGGAGGAGACTTCAATCAGGTCTACAACCTGAGTACAGAGGCAGCGTTGGGTCACTACAGTGAAAAGGAGCTTTGTCCAGCATCCAATTGACGTTTGGGATTGATTAGCAAGAGCAAGTTAAAGGAAGGCTGGGACAAGTGCAGTGGCCATCCACACCCACACCCGTCATCTGAATAGGTAGGCGGTGTGGTGATCTTGAGACTTTAGCCCTTCAAGGCTTCAGTGAAGAAAGGCTTCAGTTAGAGAAAGCAAAGTAAAGAAAAATTCAGGGTTAAGTTTTTTTTTCTTCCCTTCTCTATATCTGCTCAGCTAGGACAGTAGAGATGCCAGGCAGGTTAGTGCTCCTCTTGCAGGATATGGGAAGACAGGCAGACCTCCAGTGTCTCTGATGAATACAGCTGTGAGAAGTGCATCCAGCTGCAGCTTCTAACAATCCATGTTAAGGAGTTGAAGCTGGAACTGGAAGAACTCCGGATGACTTGAGAGGCCAAGGGGGTGATAGATAGGACATAGAGAGAGGTAGTTACACCCAAGGTGCAGAACACTGGAAACTGGGTGACAGTTAGGAAGGGGAAAGGGATTAAGGAGTCAGGGCAGAGTACCCTCTAGGGTATATCACTATGGATACTGTCAGGAGGAATGGGGGGAGGTGGTTGGGAGTGGGGTGGGGGCGGTAAGACCTGACACAGGAAAGTTACAGTGATTGGGTCTCTGGCACTGAGTCTGTCTCTGTAACTCAGAAGGGAAGGGGAAGAAGAGGCATGGTATGGTGACAGGGGATTCATTGAGGGAACAGACAAGACATTCTGTGTTGATAACAAGATTCATGGATGGTATGTTGCCTCCCAAGTGCCAGGATCTAGGATATCTTGGATCGAGTCCTGAGTATGCTTAAGTGGGAGGCTGAACAGCCAAAGTAGTGGTCATGTAGATACCAATGACAAGGGCGGGATAAGTGACGAGGTTCTGCATAGGCAGTTTAGGGAGTTAGGTGCTAAGTTAAAGCACAGGATTTTCAGGGTTGTGATCTCAGGGTTGCTACCCATGCCACATGCTAGTGAGGCCAGAGCTAGGAAGATTGTACAATTTCATACGTGATTAAGGCATTGGTGTAGGAGGGAGGGCATAAGATTTTTGGGTCATCCAGCTCTCTTCCAGGGAAGGTGGGACCTGTACAGAAGGGATGGTTTGCACCTGAACCAGAAGGGGGCTAATATCCTAGCGGGAAGATTTGATAATTCTGCGCAGTGGGTTTAAACTAGAGTTGCAGGGGGATGGGAACCAGAGTGTCAGAACATGTAGTGGAGAGATTGTAGAGGCAGATGTTGCAAGGACCTCAGAAAAAGGCAAGAATCAGAAGGCTGAGGATGCTGAGACTAGTGTCCTGAGCTGCATATATTTCAATGCAAGAAGTATCGTAGGAAAGGTGGATAACAGTGCTGAAGATGTGGTAGCTGGTTTACAAACAGAGGCAATGTGTAGTGAGGAGAGGCTGTTGACAGGGCAAAATTGCAGTCAACAGGATGAGTTGCAACATAAAAGGCAGACAGAATAGCGAAAGGTGGATACAAGACAAAGTATTGTATTTGAATGCAACACATTATATAGAATAAGGAAGGCGAACATACAGCACTGTTGCAGATTGGCAGATATGATGTTGTAGGTTGTCATCGAATCATGGCTTAAAGAAGACTATAGCTGGGAGCTTAATGTCCAAGGATAAACATTGTATCGAAAGGACAGGCAGGAAGGCAGAGGGTGTGGTGTTGCATTGTTGGTAGAAAATGAAATCAAATCACTAGAAAGGGGTGGCATGGGGTGGGAAGGTGTTGAATCATTGTGGATAGAGCTAAGGAACTGCAAGGGTGAAAAAAAAAACCCTTACAAGCAAAAGAAAATCTGCCGATGCTGAAAATCCAAGCAAAACACACAAAATGCTAGAGGACTCAGCAGACCAGTCAGGATCTATGGAAAAGGGTACAGTTGATATCTCGGCCCAAAACATCGACTGTACTGTTTTTAATAGATGCTGCCCCCTCCTGAGTTCCTCCAGCATTTTGTGCGTGTTACCTGGTAACAAGACCCTGATGGGAATTGTATACAGACACCCAAACAGTAGTAAGGATGTGGCCTACAAATTCCAACGGGAAATAGAAAATGCATGCCAATAGTTATGGGCGTTTCAATGTGTTGGTCAATTGGGAAAATCATCTTCATGCTGGATTACAGGGGGGATGTTTCTAGAGTGCCTACGAGATGGCTTTTTAGAACAGCTCATAGTTGAGGGATCAGCTTTTCTGGACTGGGTGTTGTGCAATGAGCCAAAATCGATGACAGAGCTTAAGATAAAAGAACCCCTTGGGGAAAGTGATCATAATATGATCAAATACATCCTTAAATTTGAGGAGAAGAAGAAGCTAAAGTCAGATGTTTCAGTATTATAGTGGAGTTAAGGCAATTACAGAGGTATGAGAGAGGAGCTGGCTAGAATTGATTGGAAAAGAACACTGGCTGGAATCATGGCAGAGTGGCAATGGCTGGAATTTCTGGAAACAATTCGTAAGGCATAGGGTATATACACCCCAAAGAGAAAGAAGTTTTCTAAAAGAAAGATTACAACTGTGGCTAACAAGAAAAGTCAAAACCAAGGTAAAAGCCAAAAAGAGGGCATATAATGAAGCAAAAATTAATGGGAAATTAGAGGATTGGGAAGCTTTTGAAAACCAACAGAAAGCAACTAAAAAAGTCATTAAGAAGGTAAAGATGGAATACAAAATTAAGCTAGACAACAGTATTAAAAAGGATACCAGGAGTTTCTTCAGATACATAAAGTGTAAAAGGGAGACAAGAGTGGATATCAGACCACTAGAAAATGATTCTGGAGGGTAGTAAAGGGGAAGGTGAAGTGGCGGATGAACTGGAAAAGTATTTTGCATCAGTCTTCACCATGGAAGACACTATCAGCATGGTGGAAGTTCCAGGTGTTAGGGATCATGAAGTGTGTTAAGTTATTATAACTAGAAAGAAGGTACGTGGAAAACTGAAAGGTCTGAAGGTAGATAAGTCACCTGGACCCGATTGGGAACACCCCAGGGGTTCTGAAAGAAGTGGCTGAAGGGATTGTGGAGACTTTAGTAATGATCTTTCAAGAATTACCAGATTCTGGAATGGTTCCAGGATACTGGAAAATTGGAAAAGTCACTCCACGCTTCAAGAAGGGAGAGAGGCAGAAGAAAGGACATCAGTTAGCCTGACCTCAGTGGTTGGGAAGATGTTGGAGTCAATTATTAAGGATGAGGTCTTGGGGTATTTGGAGGCACATGATAAAAATAGGCTGCAGTCAGCATGGTTTCCTCAAGGGATAATCTTGCCTGACAAATTGGTGGAATTCTTTGAAGAAAATAACAAACAGGATAGACAAAGGAGAATCAGTTGACGTTGTGTACATGGATTTTCAGGCCTTTGACAAGGTGCCACACATGATGCTGCTTAATAAGTTACGAACCCATGATGTTACAGGAAAGATTCCAGCATTGCAAAGCAGTGGCAAATTGGCAGGAGGAAAAGAGTGGTGATAAATGGAGCCTTTTCTGGTTAGCTGCCGGTGACAAATGGTGTAGCTCTATGCCAGTCTGTGTTGGGACCAGTTCTTTCTACATTATGTGTCAATGATCTGGATGATGAAATTGATGACTTTGTTACAACATTTGCAGATGATGTCAGTATAGATGGAGGGACAGGTGGTTTTGAGGAAATGAAGAGACTACAGAAGGCTTAGACAGATTAGGAGAATGGGCAAAGAAATGGCAGATGGAATACAGTATCAGGAGGTGTACGGTCATGCACTTCGGTAAAAGAAATGAAAGGGTAGACTATTTTCTAAATGGGGAGAAAATACAAAAAACTGAGGTGCAAAGGAACTTGGGAGTCCTTGTGCAGGATTCCTTAAAGGTTAATTTGCAGGTTGACTCTGTGGTGAGGAAGGCAAATGCAATGTTAGAATATATTTCAAGAGGACTAGAATATAAAAGCAAGATGTAATGTTGAAATTTTATAAAAAAAACTGGAGATGCCTCATTGGATTATTGTGAACAGTTTTGGGCCCCTCACCTGTATCTTAGAAAGGATGTGCTGAAACTGGAGATGGTTCAAAGGAGGTTCACTAAAATGATTCTAGGATTGGATGGTCTGTCATATGAAGAACATTTGATATCTTTAGGTCTGTATTCATTGGAATTCAGAAGAATAAACTGTGACCTCATTTAAACCTATCAAATGGTGAAAGGCCTTGATAGAGTGGATGTGAAGAAGATATTTCCTATGGGTGAGAGGCTAAGACCAGAAGATGTAGCCTCACTATAGAGGGACTTTCTTTTAGAACAGAGATGAGGAAGAATTTATTTACCCAGAGAGTGATGAATCTATGGTATCCTTTGCCACAGGCAGCTGTGGAAGCCAAGTCTTTATGTACATTAAAGGCAGACGTTGATAGATTCTTGATTGGGCAGGACATGAAGGGATACAGCGAGAAGGCAGGAAAGTGGGAGTGAAAGGAAAATTGGATCAGCCATGACAAAATGGTAGAGCAGACTTGATAGTTCAAATGGCCTAATTCTGGTCTAATGGACTTATAATATAAGATGGTCATAAATGAATGCAAAAAAAGATGTAGAGGTTCCTTTACCCAGAAAATAATTTGCCTGTGAAACATTTGTCAGGCAGAGGTAAAGAGCATTGATATTTTCAACAGAAGTATGGAACTCTTAATGTTGATGTGGGACTCTGCAGATTCTTTGTAACGCAAAGAATCATCCTTCTTCCCATTGCTGTGCAATTTTGTTGCTTTTGCATTGCTTTCCTTTTTGGGTGCTATATCTGAATCTGCATCCACCACATTTTCAGGCAGTGCGTTCCTGATAATAACTACACGTTACTGCTGGAGGAAATCCAAGGGGTTATAGGGAGCACATATGAACTCTTCATAGATGGCACCCCAGGTTCTGATCCAACTGGGTCCTCAGAGCTTTGAATAGACCTGTTTCACTCCATAAATTTTGTTTGACTCAATGCATGTCCCATTGCAAAATAATAATATTTCCAATATAGGAAAGATAAAATCCTGTATGATGATAGCTTTGACTTGTCAGAAAACGTTCTGGAAAACCAATTAATTATTGATAGAAGTCTTCTGGATAATTAGGTATAATGAATCAATTTAGCTCCAATTTTCTGGTCCTTTTATATAAAAAGTCACTCTTGGTTTTAATACCTGCTTTTAGGACGGTGCGTTATTTGTTTCTTTCAATTAACGTGCACTTACATTCCTGAATGCTTTGCAAAATCCTAAACATCTTGAACAAAATATATTGTTTAGAATTTCCTTCAAATTTAATTGGATTCTGACTCTGCCAGTTAAATCTGTTGAGGTCCCCAGCAAGTGATATTCTATTATGTTCTGCTATTGCTTTAACTTGGCACCGTTTGTTCTTGTGTTATTTTGCAGCTTTAAAATGTCACTTCTGAGACACAAAAGAAAATATTGTTCATGCATTAGTCATTCTGATGGCGTGGCTTGATTTCTGCTCACTGAGGTAACCTTACCTTTTCCAGCTGTTAGCTGAGGTGATTGTGCAGATCTGTATCCCACCAGGAGCCCTTTATCAGCAGCAGACAGCTGATTGGATTAGACACCAATTCCATTCGATCATCCAATCTAGATCGGAAGCTTGTTGTGAACAGGGATTTGTAATCACTGCCAGGATAATGGGATATGCACAGATCAGGCTACTGAGAAATGGAAGGTAAGCAGGAGGAAAAGCACTGGAGCATTGGAACATGAGGCTATTCAGCCTCTCAAGTGCGTACTGTAAGACTGATCTATAAGTTGACACCAGTTATTCTTCTTGGTTCTATTTCCCATTTATGCCCTTACTTAACTTTAATCCTTCAATGGCAAGTCTAATATTCTCTACTGATGCTGCCACAATTGTCTTCTTTGGGGAATAACTTCAATGGACTTCAGACAGAATGTACCTCTCAATATCAGTCCTTAACAGTTCAGCTCTGTGTTTTTATTATGCCTCAAGTAGTTTGATTAAAATTGGCTACTTGCTACTCAAACAAATACAGACCTACACATAACAACTCATCTTCATAATATAATCATTCCATATTCAGTATCAGTGGTCTCACCTTCCAGACGAGAGAATAAATTCAGAACCCACCTGCACAATCCCACCTGCTCAGAAATAAATGAGTCATACAGACACAGACACAGAATAAAGCCACATGGATATAGGCCAATCAGCCCAGCTCCTCCATGCTGACCATCATGCCCACCAACTAGTCCCATTTACCTTTGTTTGGCTGATATCCCTTTTACCCAGGGGTTCCCAATCTGGGGTCCACAGACCACTCTGTAAATGGTAAAAGTCTATGGCATAAAAATTCTTGGGAAGCCCTGCTCTAAACCCTTCCTATCCATGTATTTATCCAAATATCCTTTGAGTATTGTTATTGTACCTGCCTCAACCACTTTTTTCTGTCAGCTCAACCCATATACACACCTTGTTCTGCATGAAGATATTTCCTCTTCTTATAAATCTTTAATTTTTTACCTAAAACCTATGCCATCTTTTCCTGGGAAATAGACTTCATGCTTTCAACCTGTTTATGACCCTCATGATTTTATACATCCTTATAAGATTACCCTCAATATTCTACTATTCCTAGTCTGCCCAAACTCAGGCCCTCAAGTCTTGGCCACATCCTTGTAAATCATCTCTGGACTCCTTCAAGTTTAATGATGTCTTTTCTATAATAGTGGCCAAAACTGTACAGAATACTCCACATGTGTTCTCACCAACAACTTGTAAGATTATGAGACTTAATAAAGCTCCCAAATGCTAGTGTTGAAAAATAATGTTCATCTATATGGCCCTATTCATGACCTCAAAGAGTTCTAAATGAAATTAAGGCTTAGTAGTAGAGTCATCATTGTAAGATTCAAACTGCTGTAGCCAATTTGCACAGAGTAAAATTCAATAAACACTAAATAAATAATAACTAGCCAATCTATTCTAATTAAATTATTTGCAAAATAAATATTAGCTTGCATAGCTTGTCCTTTTTACACTTTACATCTGTTGGCAAAAGCAGGCAAGATCCTCAGTTTATTGTTTTGTCACAGTTCCAAAGAGAGTTCAGGAAATATCTGGATACCCAACTCCTGTCAGGCAGTGCTCAGGTCTCCAGAGAGGGGCTTGACAGGAAGACTAATGATTAAACCAGAAAACCTTTTATTGTCCCAGTAGAATCTTACTCCAGATAGCTCCGTTGTAAGTAAATCTCAGGAACAAGTTTCATAATTTGTGGATGTCTAGTGCTGTGTTATTACCGCCACCAGAGCCTGCAAGAAGTGAGATAAGTTGAGCTGGTACAATACGGCGATGGACCACATTCTGCACAAAGCTTTTAGCCTGAGAGAATTTCAGGTCGACTCACAGATGTATTTCGAATGGTCCAGAATCAGCTTGCCATTCACAATATTTCTGTTATCACATCAATGGACCATGCTCACCATTCATGATATTGTCCATTAACATAATGTCACATTCCTTAAGTAAGCTGACAATGCTCAGTTTATCCACATTCATCACTGTCTTAACATTTCAACGTCCAGTATTGGATGGGCACTATTGGGAGCATAATGCTATTGCCTTTAGTGCCAGCAAATTCTACCCATCCCTGAATCCTGTCTTAGACTTAACCTGACCATTTGCAAACTTATGAGAGTACAGTGTATGACCGAGATAAGAATGTCTAACCAAATACCTGTGTAATCTCTCACACTACCTAATTCCATGCCTCTAACATTCACAAACACCCTACCTTTCATCAGCTGATCTCAGCTGTCACAGAGAGATTCCATGCTGTCTGACTTTTTGACTATAAAATGGTGTCATAGAGAAATATAGCATGAAAACAGCCCGCCAAGTCCATGCAAACCATCAACTTACTCCAATTACTAGTCCTGATGCAAAGTCTTGACCTTAATCTACCAGTCAATGGCCAATTAACCTACCAGTCAGCATGCAGGAGAAAACTAGAATATGGAGGAAGCCCACAGAGTTACACGGAGAATCTCCACACAGGCAAAACCCAAGGTCAGGATTTAACCCAAGTCTATGGTACTGTGAAGTCTTTATTTGTACCTGTATCCTCATGATCTGTCTGCCCTCAGGCTCTCCTGGATAGCTTCACATCTTACACCTCCTGTAGTATTGATCACATCTGAAATTTTGCTTGCTGCAGTTAGCCTTAGTTAATGCATTTAGTCCATGCATTACCCTTTCACAAACCATAGGGCTTCGAATCCAGCCACACCTCAACTTTCAAACTGGAATTCTTGTTCCCATGAGCATACATTTCACACTTCCCTTGTCCTTTCTCCGCTCAAACCATGCAACCTTCGAAACATGTCCTCTGAGTTACATTCATATGAATACCTTCCCCATACAATGCATGAATTCTACTGCCTGGGCTTCAGTCTCTGAATTATCTGTGTAAATGTCTATCCCTGTCCATCAGCCACACTTCTTTTCAGGTATTTGATTAACAAAGTACTTATTGGCAACACCCCATGTATTGGAGCATATATAAGACGATAAGTCACAGAAGCAGAGTTAGGCCATTTAGCCCATTGAGTCATGCTCTGCCATTCCATCAATGGTGATCTATTATCCTCTTCAACCCTATTCTCTTGCTTTCACCCCATAACCTTTGACTAATCAACAACCTATCAATCTCCGCTTTAAATATATCCAAGGAATTGGCCTCACACAGCCACCTCAGTGGCTTCTGATCCTATGTCACATCTTTTTACTTATTTGACGCCATTCTTTACTAGCAGAGCCATGACATCCCCCCTGTCTACTTTCCTATCCCTCTGTACAATGCGTAACTTTGGACATTCAGCTCCCAATTACAACTATCCTTCAGCCACAACTCAGTGATGACCCCAACATCATACCTGTCAATCTGTAAAAGTTCAACAAGGTCATCCACTTTATTTCTTATACTCCATGCATTGAGATATAACGCTTTGAGTATTGTATTCACCTTGCTGACAGCAATTTTGTCCTATTACCTGCTTGCCCTTCCTGGCAGTCTGACCGCATGCTATCTTCGCTTTTTTTACAATCCATCCTATATTGAGACCCTTCACTCTGACTCGCAACCCCCTAGCAAATTAATTCAAACCCTCCCCTGCCCATGAATCTGCCCACATGAATATTGGTTCCCCTCGGATTGAGGTGCAACCCATCATTTTTGAACAGGTCATACCCCCCCCCCCCTGCCCCCAGAAGAGATCCTAATGAACCAGGGACTTGATGCCCCGCCCCCTGCACCAGCTTCTCAGCCATGCTCTTGTCTGCCAAATCATCCTGTTTCTGCCCTCAGTGGTGTGTGGAAATTACTACCCCGGAGGTCCTGCTTCTCTTTTCAGGACCTCTTTGCTTTTCCTTCCTATGTCTTTGGCACTAATATATACCAAGACACCTGGCAGCTCTCCCTCCCTCTCCCAATTGTTGTGGACGCAGTCCGAGACATCCCTGACCCCGGCACCTGGGAGGTAACATACCATCTGGGTGTCCCATTCACATCCACAGAATCTCCTGTCTGTTCCTCTGAATATTGAATCCCCTATCAATACTGCTCCCCTCTTCTCCCTCTTTCCCTTCTGCACCATGGACCCACACTCAGTGCCAGTAATTTAGTCTCTGTGGCATTCTCCTGGAAGGTCATCTCCACAACAGTATCCAAACAGTGTAATTATTGAGGGGAACGGCCACAGGGGAGCTCTGCGCTACCTGCCTATTGACTTTTCTAGTTCTTCCGAGAGTCACCCAGCTACTCGCCTCCTGCAACCACTTCCCTGGAACTCTGATTGATCATCTCACTCTCCAGTACAAGCCAAAGGTCACCCAGATGCTGCTCCAGATCCCTACCACAGTCTTCGAGGATTTGCAGCTTGATTCACTTCATTCAGATGTATTTCCCTGGGAGACTTTGTGTCTCCCAGGACTCTAACATCATCATGAAGAACACACAGCAGCTATTTACTACACTAGGCACAGTAGGAGAGAAAAAAGGAAACAGAACCTTACCCAGAGCCAATGCCTCTTTCGAGCCAAAGTCTCCTTTGAGTCAAAGGCTGACACTCGTACTCCCAACAATGACTGCCTCACTTGTCCCTCCTGTATTTTTATTTAATTCGCTTTGCACAGCTCCCATCACTGATTGGGACTGCTGCAATGAGACCGAACACCCGCGATGATCTCCTTTTAAACAAGCATCGCCAACCAGTGAGAAACTTCATCGCTCTGCTCTCCTCCCACTGCTGATTGGGCTGCCGGAACACAATATGGATCACAATGGATGAGCCTGGTATAAAACTGAAAGTGAGCCGGATGCAGGGTCAGCGTTGTCTGTAATTTCAGACGCTGACGACAACAGACTGTTATCTAAGATACCACTAGAGAAGACCTCAGCGATGCTAAAGACCTACACAGGCAAAAAAAGTGTCTCCCAAAGGCAACCGGAAGATGGACCAAGTACAGCAGTTAGAGCTTTATATACTGAAAAATGGAGAGCCAGAATTTTGTGGATGTGAATGGCTGAGAAAAATCCAACTAGACTGGCATACAATCAAAGCTGTCAATGTGGCATCAACAGGCAACTGCAGCCCAAATACTAGCTTTACCCAGAGTCTATTACAGCTGCTTAATGCTAACGAGCAGGTATTTGAACAGGGTATTTGGAAGGTCAAAGGCATGCAGGGGAGAATTGAACTGGATGAAGCAGCAACACCAAGATTCCATAAATTGCATCCAGTGCCTAACGCACTATGTCCTAAAGTGGATGCTGACCTTCAGAGAATGAAGGCTTCTGGAATTCTCTCCAAAATTGAGTGGAGTGATTGGGCCATGTCCATTGTCCCGGTGGTCAAGAAGGGGATGGCTGGAGCCGTTTGCATATGTGAGAATTTCAAACTGAGCATCGACCCAGTGCTGCATACTGTGCAGTATCCCCTACCACAAACAGAAGATGAATAAAAGCATCTTTGGCAGGTGCGGCGAGGTTTTCAAAGATTGACCTGTCACAAGCGTATCTGCAAATGGAGATTGAGGAGTTGAGCAGGAAGTTCCTCACAATCAACACTCACAAGGGACTGTTCCAGTATAATTGTCTCAACTTTGGTGTCACATCACCTCCAGCAACATAGCAAAGAGCAATGGACCAAGTTTTCCAAGATATCCCTGGAACACAATGTTACCTTGATGACATCATCGTGACTGGCAAGAATGATGAAGAGCACCTCCAGAATCTTGGTAAAGTACTTATCAGGCTGAGTGAGTATGGTCTGCGTGCAAAGAGAGAGAAATGTGAGTTTTTCAATAATAAAGTCTCATACTGTGGACATGTCATCGACAAGCATGGCTTACGTAAGTCACAAGACAAGACTGAAGCAGTGCTACAGGCACCCGAATCAGAAATGTGTCACAACTCAGGTCATACTCGGGCCTTGTAAACTACTACCACTGGTTTCTCCCAAACATTGCTACAACGTTTGGGCAGGAGCAAACATTGTTATAGACCGCAGTAAAGTGGGAATGGTCAGAAAGATGTGAAAAAACATTCAAGAAACAAAGAGATGAATCACATCAGATAAACAGCTCACCCATTATGACCCATCCTTGCCCATCAGACTAACATGCGATGTGTCCCTTATGGCATTGGAGCCGTTTTGTCACACACTATGAATCTGAACACCCAGTTGTGTTTGCTTCAAGATCATTAAGCGCAGAACACAACTAAGCACAGATCAGTCGAGTGGCCCTAAGTCTAGTATGAGGAATAAAGAAGTTCCACCGCTACCTCTGCGAACAAATGCTTACGCTAGTGACAGATCACCAGCCCCTTGTGTCCATTTTCAATCCCAGGAAGGGAATTTCTGTGATGGCAGTTACCTGGTTACAACATTTGGCACTGTTCCTAGGAACCCACTCTATGACAGAGTTCAAGGGTACCAAACAACACAGCAATGCCGATGCCCTGTCACGCCTTTTACTGGTGGCAACTGAAGAAGAAAAATCTTCATTCTGTGACTCAGCTGAAATGTTCCACATAGCATTGATGCTGGTAACAAATTCTGAAATACAAAGGGAAAGAAGGGATGACCTGATATTGTCAAAAGTCTTTGAAATCACCATGCAAGGATGGCCAGCACATGGTAACCCTACGTTTCCAGAGTTCTCAGTGAGACAAGACCAAATACCAGTACATCAAAGAACGCTGATATGTGGATCTTGTGTTGTGGTTTCCTCTAAACTGCACACCGGTGCTAGAGAATCTGTATAAAGAATACCTGGTACAATCAAGATGAAGAATCTCATCCGGAGCTACATGTGGTGGCCAAGAATAGATAAACAGATTGAAGACTTAGCCAAAAGCTGTTTGGGATGCCACAAAGTTTAAAATGTATCCCCACAGGCACTGTGGCTGTCGTCACTATGGCAAAGAGTGCACATTGACTTTGCTGGGCCATTCATGAACTCCATGTTTGTGATTGCTGTGGATGCTGTTCGAAGCAGCCAGAGATTACACCAATGAAGTCAACCACCTCAGCAAGAACTGTCTCCATCCTGAGGACCTGCGTTGCCAGAAATAGCTTACCAGAACAAATTGTGATTGATGACAGACTGCAATACATGTCAGGAGAATTCTGACTGTTGATGAAGAAAAATGGCATCAGATATTTCATGTCAACTCCCCATCCACCCAGCAACGAATGGGTTAGCTGAAAAGTTTATCCAAACCTTCAAGAAATCCATTAAAGCAATGGACAAGGAGGACATTTCTCTACGGCAAAAGGTGGACAACTTCCTTTTTGTGTATCAGAACTCTGTTCATGCGATGACAAATCAAACAACTGCAACGTTGTTCAAGAGCAGGAATCTGATATCTTGCATAGACCTCCTGAAAACAGACCTATGATTGAAAGTGCAGAACAAACAATTCAACTAGTTGCTAAGTGAATCAGCAAGGAACTTTGAGGATGGACAGAAAATCCTTGTGTGTGATTACCAAGAAGAAAGTGGACACCCAAGAGGGTAGCTAAAAGAAACCATCACTGATGTACACAGTGGATGTTGGAGATCAAACATGGAGATGCCAAGTGGTCCAGATATTGGATGCTCAACCAAAGAACACACCTGAGTTGATTGCATCCAACAAGATGGACACAGTACAGCCTCCAGACTTACCTCTCAGTGGTGATCATGTCAATGACAGCAACGTGACACAGGAAACCGAGAACAAGACACCTACCAAACCTGATGCCTCGCCTCAGATCCAGAGACACTATCCTGAAAGAAACAGAAACCGAACCTTTAGAACAATGAAGTTAGTTATGGACTGTTATTGTGAAAACATGTTTATTTGAATATGGTTTGTGAAAGGGAAACTGAATGTTTTGTACATATACAAATCTTTATATTTTATTAATCTAAAGGGAAGGAAGTGTCATGTATGGATCTATTTCTTTTAGAACAATGATTCCCCTTAGCACTATATTGTCCGCATGCGCATTTCTCTCGCTCTCTCTCTCGATGCAATGTGAACACACCAGTTAAAGCCATCTCACACATGCGTGCTTTTATTTAATCAATATGTAGCTGCACAGACACAACACCTTCCCCCTCTCCCTGCCTACACTTGCTTCAGCAAAGGCATCAATACCACCCACCATGCAAAGCCCTCAGAGACCATTATCTAGAGTCCATCGAAAAGAACTACTGTCCATCCTAGCACTTCAACAACTTACGGGCTCTCTCCCTCATTAACGAGAGAGAGAGAGAGAGAGAGAGAGAGAGAGAGAGAGAGAGAGAGAGAGAGAGAGAGAGAGAGAGAGGGAGGTATTGCTCCTGGCACAGCGAGAGGGGAGGCCAACAGCTCACTGTTTTGATGTTACAATCCGCAACAGCACTTTGTATTTTGACAACAGTATGCACTGCTGTCTCGATGTTTCAATCTCCCGCGACACTTCAGTTGCCGATTGAATCAGGTCATCCACGGGGCTGCACTGCGATGGCAACACGTCTTCCTGACTATTCCTGGAGATATCAGGAGTGCTAGGCTGTTCGGCAAGCTCCGAGAGTGAGAAGCCACCACTGTGCAGAACAGCAGTTTGAGTGCAGCTGTAGATCATGGACTCTGACAGGACCCCAGCCACCTTGAAAAGGAAAGAAAAAGCATTAAAGAGAAGAAATTAAACTGCTTCACAGATGAACTGGAAGAAGTCACCCTCTGGCACATTTTTAGCTTCTGGAAGTTTTCCCAACATGTGAGAGATATGGGAAGTATTTACAATAGCATCAGCACCCAGCTTGATTGTTAGTGCCAGAGACAGAGGTTCATTCCTGACCTCAGTACTGTCTGAGGGGAGATTGCATATTCTCCATGTATAAGATTTTCCTCCCACATTTCAATAATGTAAGGGAATGGTAGGAGTAATATCCACTCGAAATTGTCCTTGATGTTGGTGAATGTTAGAATCTGGGGGTTGGGGTGGGAAACAGTTCAGCTGATGAAAAATGGGTATCATAAAATGGGATATATATTAGAATTCAGAAGATTAACTGAGTGCTTTATGGTCAAAGCAGGGATGATGGAGTGAAAGACCTTTTACATGTCCAGAATCATTATCAGAATCAGGTTTATTATCACTGACATATGTCATGAAGTTTGTTGTTTGGTTGTCTAATTATGCAAATCAGAATGTGTTGCAACAGCAGTACATTGCAATTCATAGTAATAAAAACTATAAATGATCATAAAATGTATATGTAAAAATAAAGTAAATAAGTAATACAAAAAGAAAGGGAAAAAGTACTGAGGAAGTGTTCATGGGTTCATTGTCAATTCAGAAATCTGATGATGGAGGGCAAGAAGTTATTCCTGAAATGTAGAGTGTGTGTTTTCTCGCTCCTGTACCTCCTCTTTGACCGTAGCAATGATGGTAGCATCATCCTGGGTGATGGATGTCCTTAAGGAAGGATGCTGCCTATTTGAGGTGTCTCCTTTTGAAGGTTTTCTGGATGCCGAGGAGGCTATTACCTTTAATGGAGTTAGCTGAGTTTACAACTTTCTGCAGCTTTATCTGATCCTGTGCAGTAGCCCCTCCATACCCTATTTGTGAGTGTCTTTGTTGACCTACCGATTCTCCTCAAACTCCCAATGAAATACATATACCCACAGCAGTGCCTGCTTTGTAATTGCATCAATATGTTTGACATGGATTCAGCAGATAACCCAGTATAATTTTTTTTCCCAGGATTGACATGACCCATACTGGAGGGCATGATAAGATGAGAGGGCCTTTTACACAGACAGTGGTGGGTGCCTGGTCTGCACTACCAGAGGTAATGGAGGAAGCAGATGATAAAAATGTTTAGAGTTTCTTAGACAGGGGCATCAGTTTTGATGACAATGTGTATAGACCATGTGCTGGCAGAAAATATTGGCGCAATTAGACTAATTAGTTGAGAAAACCATGAGCCAAAGGGCCAGTTTTGTGCTATACTGTTCTATATTCAATGTACCTCTCTAAAACCTATCACCTCCACTCTGATAGGCCAAGGCATTGTTGACAGATGCAGAATTTCTTAAAAGCTACCAACTCTCAGTGGTCGTTGTATTAGGTACACTAAGTATACTTGCTCGTTAATGTAAATATCTAATCAGCCAGTCACCAGGAGCAACTTAATGCATGAAAGCATGCGGACACAGTCAGGAGGTTCAGTTATTCAGACCAATCATCAGAATGAGGAAGAAATGTGACCTCAGTGATGCTGGCCATGGAATAATTGTTGGTACCAGGTGGGGAGATTTGAGTATCTCAGAAACTGCTGATCTCCCGGGATTTTCACACACAACAGTCTCTGGAGTTTACAGACAATGGTGTAAAAAAAACAAAAAGCATCCAGTGAGCTCCAGTTCTGTGGGTGAAAATGCCTTGTTAATGAGAGATCAGAGGAAAATGGCCAGACTGGTAAAGCTGACAGGAAGGAAATAGTAACTCCAAAAAACATGCGTCACAACAGAGGTGTGCAGAAGAGCATCTCTGAAGGCACAACATGTCAAATCTTGAAGTGGGTGGGCTACTGCAGGAAAAGACTATGAGCATCCTTTCAGTGGTCATTTTATTAGATACAGGAGATACCTAATAAAGTGCCCACTGAGTGTATTTGCAGAATATTTTGAACGGCTGTCCTAACATCTTGTGTGGCACAGTATCTACTTCTGCCTAATTACAGCCTGAGAAATGTCTTGCAACATTACTTCTTGACAAGCATCACATAAATGCAAGGTATTGTCACAGGCACAACACCATGAGCCTGGGGACTACATCATTAGAGTGGCATGTTCACATCATACAGCATTATTCATTTGTAAACAGTTCAACAGTTTGCAGAGTAAATGAGATTTGTCCCTTGCCTGAAGGCTTCAGTTCATGAAACTGCCAATTTCATAAATTGGAACTGCATTTATCATCTTATTGAACAAGTCCGATCATTCTTTTATGTATCTTCTCTCTGTGGATTACACAGCAACTTCTCTGTTCATGTCTCTTAATACGTCTCAGTCAGAATTTCCATGAAGGTCCTCACACCTTTATTTCCCAGGGCCTTTAACTCTCAGCTTTCCTTATCCTACTCATGTCTTTGTGAAGTGCAGAAGGACAGTGCTGCTGAAGGGTCTGGCTATTTTTGCGATAGTGAAGACTCACTTCCCAATTTGAAGTACTTTATGCCAACTTACTCCAGCTTGAGAACCCCTCAGCTTCTTCTCCCTGGACAATTTGACCTTGTGCAACAGCTTGTACAAGATAAATGGAATGTCATCCCTTCTGCCATTACATCATTCCTGATCTTCCCTTACATTTATTCTTCCTCTTTGTCAGCCTCTCTCTATTATTCACCTGCCACAGCCTTCCCACTCGTCCCCCACTCACCTCCTGTACCAGGCACAACCTGCCTGTCATCTTCCACTCCTACTCAGTCCACGAGTCAGCTCAGAATCCTTTCCTTGGCACTCCCCTTCTCCTCTCTGCTGGCTACTTTGCACCTCTACTCTCAATTTCGACATAGTGTTTCAATCCAAAACGTCGACCATTTCATTCCACCATCTCACACTGTTGGACTCGCTAAATTTCTCCAGCAGATTGCACGTTGTTCAAGATTCCAACAGCCTTCTGCCCCCTTGGATTTCTGAATGATCCATAAACACTGCTCACTCTTTTTTGCACTATTTACTTATTCATTCATCATTAGTGCTGTTTATTTATTGTCTATTTATCTGTTTTATTTTATATTTTAACTTGTCGTAATTTTTTCATGTCTTGCGCCATACTGTAATGAATTTCACAATATACGTGAGTGATTCTGTCTCTGATTCCCTTGTGTCTCTGGACCAAATTCTGCCTGGTAACCTGCCTCACATATTAAAGGTGATATAGTAATGTAATGTGTTGTTACTAGCATGAATGACCATTATTCTGTCTAGAAGGCTTCATTGGGTCCTTCTGGGTGAGATGACACTTCACGTGTCAGTCTGTCAGGGTTGTCTACTATATCTAGTGCTCCTGGCACTGCCTCCTCTACAATGGAATGAGCTACAAGTTGGAAAGGCAGATGCAATTACAATAAAAAAAACATTTTCACAAATAAATGGATTGGAAAGTCTAAGGGCCAAAGGAAGGCAAATGGAATTAATGTACATCATCTTCTTAGTAAGCATGGACAAGTTGGGTGAAAAGCCTATTTCTGTGCTGTCAAACTCTATGAATTTATAAAGCCTGGAATGTTGTCCATCAAGTATCAGAGGCCAAGAGGTCATATCTTATTAACTAGACTGAGTTATTTAGGAAGTAACAGAAGGTCATTGATGAAAGTAGAACTGTGGATGTTGTCTTCATGGATTTCACTAAAGCATTTGACAAGATTCCTCATAGGAGGCTCATCCAAAAGATTAAGATGTATAAGATCCGTGGTAACTGTGCCATTTGGATTCAGAATTGGCTTGCCCTTAAAAGACAGAGAGTAATATTTAGTAGGACAAATTTCGTCTGAAGGTCCGTAAGTAGAGTTCTGCAGAGACCCATATTGTAACCCCTGTCCTTTGTGATTTACCGTACTGTACAAAGTCTTCGGCACATATATATAGCTAACGTGTCTTAGACTTTTGAACAGGACTGTAATAATTTTATGTAACACACTGTACTGCTGCAGCAAAAAAAAAAGCAAATTTCATGACTTCTATCAGTGGTGATAAAGCTAATTTTTATATGGGTCTCTGTTGTGGACTGAGAGTGGAAAGGCAGCAGGGAAGAGGAGAGGAAGCAGGAAGCACCAGGGGGATCTTCTGTAATGAACAATAAACCAATTGTTGGAATCAGATAACCATATAACAATTACAGCACGGAAACAGGCCATCTCGGCCCTTCTAGTCAGTGCCGACACTTACTCTCACCTAGTCCCACTGGCCCACACTCAGCCCATAACCCTCCATTCCTTTCCTGTCCATATACCTATCCAATTTTACTTTAAATGACAATACCGAACCTGCTTCTACCACTTCTAGCGGAAGCTCATTCCACACAGCTACCACTCTCTGAGTAAAGAAATTCCCCCTCATGTTTCCCTTAAACTTTTGCCCTCTAACTCTCAACTCATGTCCTCTTGTTTGAATCTCCCCTAATCTCAATGGAAAAAGCCTATCCACATCAACTCAATCTATCCCCCTTGTTATCTTAAATACCTCTATCAAGTCCCCCCCTCAACCTTCTACGCTCTGAAGAATAAAGACCTAACTTGTTCAGCCTTTCCCTGTAGCTTAGGTGCTGAAACCCAGGTAACATTCTAGTAAATCTTCTCTGTACTCTCTCTATTTTGTTGACATCTTTCCTATAATTCGGTGACCAGAACTGCACACAATACTCCAAATTCGGCCTTACCAATGCCTTGCACAATTTTAACATTACATCCCAACTCCTACACTCAATGCTCTAATTTATAAAGGCCAACATATCAAAAACTTTATTCACCATCCTATCCACATGAGATTCCACCTTCAGGGAACTATGCACCATTATTCCTAGATCACTCTGTTCTACTGCATTCTTCAATGCCCTACCATTTACCATGTATGTCCTATTTGGATTATTCCTACCAAAATGTAGCACCTCACACTTATCAGCATTAAACTCCATCTGCCATCGTTCAGCCCATTCTTCTAACCGGCCTAAATCTCTCTGCAAAGCTTTGAAAACCTACTTCATTATCCACAACACCACCTACTTTAGTATCATCTGCATACTTACTAATCCAATTTACCACCCCATCATCCAGATCATTAATGTATATGACAAACAACATCGGACCCAGTACAGATCCCTGAGGCACACCACTAGTCACCAGCCTCTAACCTGACAAACAGTTATCCACCACTACTCTCTGGCATCTCCCATCCAGCCACTGCTGAATCCATTTTACAACTTCAATATTAATACCTAACAATTGAACCTTCCTAACTAACCTTCCGTGTAGAACCTTGTCAAAGGCCTTACTGAAGTCCATATAGACAACATCCACTTCTTTACCCTCGTCAACTTTCCTTGTAACCTCTTCGAAAAATTCAATAAGGTTTGTCAAACATGACCTTCCACGCACAAATCCATGCTGACTGTTCCTAATCAGACCCTGTCTATCCAGATAATTATATATACCATCTCTAAGAATACTTTCGATTAATTTACCCACCACTGATGTCAAACTGACAGGTCTATAATTACTAGGTTTACTCTTAGAACCCTTTTTAAAAAATGGAACCACATGAGCAATACGCCAATCCTCCGGCACCATCCCCGTTTCTAATGACATTTAAAATATTTCTGTCAGAGCCCCTGCTATTTCTACACCAAATGACCTTGCCAGGTGTCTCAGCTCTGGGTGTGTCTGCATCCGCACCACCCCCTCCCGCCCCCCACCCACCCCCAGTCCTGGCACTCCTCTGCCAACAGTCCCACAACCTTCCCACAGCATTCCAACCTCACCATTCCCAACTTCCTTTGTTCCCGCTAGATTTACAAACTCATTCCTGCTCCACGTTGACAAATACAGCACTCTGCAAAAGTCTTAGGCACCCTAGCTATGTATATGTGCCTAAGACTTTTGCATGCTACTGTATATACTGTATATAAATGATTTTGATGAAAATGTGGACGGATAGGTTAATAAATTCACAGACAAAACAAATATTTGTGGTGTTGTGGAAAGTGCAGAAAATTGCAAAACGATGCCACAGAAAATAGATCAGTTGCAGATATAAACAGAGAAATGGCAGGTGGAGTTCAATCTGGCCAAGTGTGAGGTGATGCACCTTGGAGTATCAAACATAAAGGGACAAGACCCCTTACCGTGTTGATGTTTAAAAGGATATTGAGGCCTAAGTCCAGAGTTCCCTGTTAGTGGCTATACACTTTAATAGAAGGCATACAGCGTGCTTGCCTTTATTAGTTAAGAACGAGGTTCAAGAATTGGGAGATTACATTGCAACTGTATTAAACTCCAGTTAGGCTGCATCGGGAGAATTACATTCAGTTCTGGTTGCCTCATTATAGGAAGGATGTGGAGGTTTTGGAGGGGTTGCAGGAAAGGTAGGAACAATATGTAAATATTTATTTCTTTGTTCACTTGTTTGTCAATTGTAAGTTACAATAATTTTTATGTCTTGCAATGGTGCCTGGAACAGTGGGCATGTGCTGCAAGGAAAGATTGGAGAAACTTGAGATGTTTTCACTGTTTAGGTGGAGATTGAGAAAAGACCTGAAAGAAGTTTACAAGATTATCAGAGCAGACAGCGGTATCTTTTTCCCCACAGTCAAAATGGCTAATACTAGAGGGCATGCATTTAAGGTGAAAGGGGTAAATTCAAAGGAGAGGTGTGGGTCATTTTTATTGAACAGAGTGGAGGGTGCCTGGAATGCACTGCCAGGGGTGGTAGGAGTGTGATAGAAGCACTTTAAGAGGCTTTTGGATAGGCGCGTGAATGTGCAAAGAATGGAGGGATAAGGACATCATGGACAAAAGGCTCTTCTCCTGTGTTCTATTGTATTACAACCTATGTTCTATACCACATGTGTGACTTGGAGAAGCTTCAGGTGGTATTTTTCAAAATGCTGCCTTAATGGTTGAGGTCATGTATTTGGAGTAGCGTGGGAGAGTTGTCCTCCTTTTCTTCATCCTCCTCCAGGAAAGAAGGATGTAAGATGAGAACGCTGAAAGCATTTCCCATTTTTAGGTTAAGCAGACATGTAGGGAATAAAGTTAATCTTATTTAGGGCAGCTGGTGCCTCACTACTGTTCAAAGTAACCCCAGCATATTTGTACATGCATCAGTGAAAGTGAATGCATAGGTTCAGCAAGCAATTAGGAAGGCAAACATTATGTTAGCCTTTATTGCAGAAGGATTTGAGCACAAGATAGAGATGTTCTACTTATATATAACCCTATCAAGTCTGTCTCTGAAATCTCATGCACAGATATGACATCCTTATCTAAGATATCCTTAGCAGCCAGAGCTACTGGGCAAGGCAGATACAATAACAACTCTTAAAAGACAGTTATTCAGGTTCGGGAACAGTTATTACCCTAGACTCCTGAACCAGCGCGAATAACTTCGGTCACCACCACTCTGAAATGATTTTACAACCTGGGCTCACTTTCTAAGGACTCTTTGCAATTCATGTTAGCAGCATTAATTTTATTCACACTATTTGTCTTCTTTTGCATGCTGGATGTTTGTCACTCTTTGCTTATGTATAGATTTTCATAAATTGTTTTATTTTATTTCTTTACTTTCTTGTAAATTCCTGCAAGAAAGAATAAATCTCAAGATAGTATATGGTAATATACACATACTTTGATAATAAATTTTAGTTTAAGATATAAATTTTGAACTTTGAACATGGATAGGAAATGTTTTGAAGAACATGGGCCAAACGTGGGCAAATGGAACCAGCTTACTCAGCATGGACCAACTGAACCAAAAGTCCACTTTCTATGTTGTATTTCTTTATGGCTCTATGATTCGAACGGGCAAGCCAAAGGAAATGCAGTTAAGGTTTGCCGGACTGAGTCCTTGACCGCTGAATTTGTTGTATGAGGAGACAATAAAGAGAGTGGGGTACAGATTCTTCAGAATTTAGAAGACTGGAAACTGAAAGAAAAGGCTTAGAGGGACATGGGCCATAAATGGAAAGGTGTGACTAGCTTGGATGGGCATCGTAGTTACCATGCACCAATTGGAATGAAAGACCACTTTCTGTACCGTGTGTCTCTGTGACTCTGTGACTCTAAATTATGAGGTTACTGCAGGAAGGCAGTGTTGTGGTAAAAAAAAAAATCAGCCATAATCTTATTAAGCGGCAAGTGGTACATGCACCAAATGATCTTCATCTGCTCCGATTTCATCTTGAAGAGTTGTCTCAAGCCAAAACGTCAACTGTTTATTCATTTCCATAGACGCTCCCTGACCTTCTGAGCTCCTCCAGCATTTTATCTGTGTTGCTTTGGATCTCCAGCATCTGCAAACTTTCTCCTGTTTCCTATTAAAATATTTGTGGACTTCCGGTAAGATGGCGATTGTTTAGCTGCTCCGAACTTTTGTTCCGTTACTGTCGCTATCTTTGCACTAAATGTCTCCATTTTTTAAACCTTAGTTAGGAATTATTTCGGTATCTCTTACTTGCCTGTGAATATATCTAACTTATAATGTCTAGCAAGAGTTCTAAATCCGGGAGAAAAGAAGCTATGACCCCATCGGACGAGACGCTGGTTGCGCTCGGAAAGCTCCAAGACGAAATCTTAAAGGAATTTAAAACCGCTTTCAAACAGTTAGAAGACAAACTGGATCGGATCAACGATAAAGTGGACAAACATGCTGAACACTTATCTCGCATCGATTCGACTTCTGAAGATTTAGAAAGTCGTGTTTGATACTTGGAGACTCTCTGTTCCAGCTTAGAGGAAAAATCTAACAAACTTCTTTCCAAAATGGTGGATCTCGAAAATCGCAGCAGACGCTGTAATATCAGAATTCTTGGATTGCCAGAGGCGACCGAAAAGGGATCAACCGTGAAGTTTTTCACCGAGTTTCTCTGTGAGTTATTCGGGAAAGATTTGCTTCCGAAGCCGCCCGAGCTCGAACGGGCACACAGAGTTTACGTTCCCCCCAGAATTCTGGGCTCCCGCCCCGCGACCAGTAGTCTTGTGTTTCCATCAATACCAGGTAAAACACAGTCTGATTGTAGAGCAGGGGGTCTTTTCCTTTCCAGGATATAACCATTCGCTTTGTGGAAGAATTTGCACCCCAGACCTTAAAGATGCGCGCTGAGTTTAAAGGGCGCAATGAAAGTGCTTTTTGATCGTGGTTTCAAACCTTCTCTTCGTAACCCTGCCGATCTACGAATCAAGCTTAATACCGGGAAATACAAGTGGTTCAAATCAGCGAAGGAAGCTGAAGCATTTGTGGCAAGTCTTCCGGTTATCCAGTCATCTTCGGAATCTGATCGGACCTCCTAAAATGGTGGACAAGTACTCCTCGTAGTAAAATTACTTTCTCTGGACTCGGAATTCACTTGAATCACTCAGACATTATTCATTGAAACTTTAAGGGCTGTTGACAATCTCTCCCGGGATTTGGTGTGTGTGTAATCTATTTTTATTCTTGTATAACTTTACCTACAGAGTTCTACAACTAACTCTAACTTGTTTTGGAGGTTCGAAGTCTTTAGTGAAGGCCTCCCTGTTTGTCGGTTCACAGTTCAATTGCTGATTTATTTTTCCTTTGTTTTAAATATTTATTTATTTTATCTTTTCTTTTCTTTTCTTCACCCCTTTTTTCTAATCTCTGAATTTTTTTCTCCCTTCTCTGTAAATGGTTGATAAATACTCGTCTTGAATTTATAATTTTCCCCTTCCTCTTCTTTCTTCTTTTTCTTTCTTACCTTTTTTTTCCCTTTCTCTTACTTCATTCTTCTATAATTTTTCGCGGGTAGGTTAGTTTTGGTTTTCTTCCGATTTTCTCTGTATTAAGTTTTATATTTCTGCAGAAGGTGTTCTAATCTGTAGTTATGTTTTCTAGTGCATAAACTAGTTACTATTTGCTATAGTATTTATACGGAACTGTTGTTAATGACACAGATCTGGAAGTTGTATTTGGGTTAATTTTTTTGGTAGAGCTAGCTACTTGTTTTGGTAGCCGTCTAGTTTTGGGTTGTGCAGGTGAGGTGGATTTTCCAGTTCCAACATCTCTTTATTGCTCAGGACATGTTTATATTCTGACCTTACGAATCTATGTTTACATCTCTGCTCCCAGACTGCTATTGTACTGCTTGACTTTTTAATATGCCTGCTGCCTTTTATGCAGGCTAGTGCATAATGCTAGTGCACTTAAATTCGTGAGCTGGAATGTAAAGTGATTGAACCACCCTGTTAAAAGGAGGAAGGTATTCTCACATATCAAACAACTCAAAGCTGACATTGCTTTCCTCCAAGAAACTCATATTCGTTGTTTTGATAACTCCCGGCTTCTGTCAAAGTGGGCGGGTCAGCATTTTCATTCATCCTTTGCCGCTAAAGCTAGGGGAGTTTCCATTCTTATTAACTCAAATATTCCTTTTGAACTCCATAATAAAATATCTGATACAAATGGCCGTTTTATTATTGTTTCTGGTAAACTATATAACACTAAAGTTGCACTAGCAAACCTGTATGCCCCCAACTTTGATGATGTTAACTTTTTTGAACGGTTTTTTTCCTCACTACCAGACTTAAACTCATACTCTCTTATACTGGGTGGTGACTTCAACTGTTGGTTGGATCCTAAACTGGACCGATCATCCTTTGTTACCAGATCACCTACTAAATCTGCCTTAGCTATTCAATCGTTCCTCTCTAATTTTGGTATCTCTGATATATGGCGTTTCCTCCATCCTACAGAGAGAGATTATTCTTTTTTCTCACATGTTCACCATACCTTCACTAGAATTGACTATTTCTTACTCAATAACCAACTTATCCCATTTGCCCACTCTTGTGACTATCAGAGTATACTGATTTCTGACCATGCCCCAATTACCCTCTCTCTGAACTTTCCTGGTCTCCCTCAGAGGAATAAACACTGGCGGTTCAATTCAACTTTATTATCGGATGATGATTTCGTAAAATTTATTAAGGATCAGATAACCTTTTATTTTAACACTAATACATTACCTGAAGTGCCATCCCAGATTGTCTGGGATGCCATGAAAGCATATCTGAGGGGTCAAATAATCTCTTACACAGCAAATCTCAATAGAAGATCCCGTGCAGATCGAGCAGACCTCATTAACCAGATTAAAGATTTGGATCAAATATATGCCCAAACTAAGAACCCTGAATTATACAAGAAGCGCGTTGAACTCCAAACTAAATTTAACCTTCTGTCCACTCAACCTGTCGAACACCAACTTCTCGAAAGCAAGAGTCGCTTTTACATTCATGGGGATAAGTCTGGTAAATTCCTAGCCAATCAGCTGAGGCGTTCCAAAGCCAAACAACATATTACAAAGATCCGGAAGGAGAACGGAGACTTTACATCGGATCATTTAGAAATTAATGACGCATTTAAAATTTTTTATTCTCGGCTTTATTCCTCTGAATCTCTGAATGACAATATCTCTGTGGATCAATTTTTACAGAATCTGAATATCCCCTCACTTTCATCTGATTTCAAAGCCAAACTCAATGCGCCTATATCACCAAAAGAAATATCTTTTGCAATTTCTGCACTGTCCTCAGGGAAATCTCCTGGACCTGATGGGTTCCCTGTGGAATTTTATAAATCATTCTCTTCACTTCTTTCTCCTCAGTTACTTTCAGTATTATCTGACTCGTTTAATTATGGCAAATTGCCACCCTCTTTCAATGAGGCATCTATTATTCTTCTTTTAAAAAAGGGCAAAGACCCAACAGAGTGTTCCTCGTACAGGCCGATCTCTCTGCTCAATGTTGATGTAAAGATCTTAGCTAAAGTGTTGGCTCATAGATTAGAAACCGTTATTCCCTCCATTATCTCTGATGACCAAACAGGCTTTATTAAAAACCGTCTCCCTTTTTTTAACATTCGGCGTCTATTTAATATTTTATACTCAGTTCCAACTGGGACTCCTGAATGTGTTATCTCCCTTGATGCGGAGAAAGCATTTGATCGTATAGAGTGGGACTACCTTTTTGCAGTCTTAGAAAAATTTGACCTCGGCCAAAGTTTCATCTCTTGGATCCAATTGCTGTACCTGTGCCCTACTGCTTCTGTTCTAATTTTCAGAAATCCCAAGTATTTAATCTCAAACGTGGCACCCGTCAGGGATGCCCCTTAAGTCCCTTTCTCTTTGATTTGGCTATAGAACCTCTGGCGATAGCATTTCGAAATTGTCCTGAATTGACCGGGATTTGGAGAGGGGGTGTTGAGCATAAAGTTTCTCTCTATGCTGATGACTTATTACTCTTTCTCTCAAATCCATCTACATCCTTACCTCTAATGTTTTCACTTCTTGACCAGTTTAGCCAGATCTCTGGCCATAAACTCAATTTACATAAGAGTGAACTTTTCCCAATTAATAAAGAAGCACAAGAACTAATATTTTGTGACCTCCCTTTTAAAGTAGTCCATAATCAATTTACTTATCTTGGAATTACAGTCACAAGGAAGTTTAAAGATCTCTTTCCTGAAAACTTTGTCAATCTTTCAAATGCTATAAAACAGAGTCTGGTACAATGGTCACCTCTATCTATGTCCTTGGTAGGTCGTATTAATGTTGTTAAAATGTATGTTCTCCCCAAATTTTTATACTTATTTCAATCTATCCCAATTTGTATTCCTAAATCTTTTTTTGATTCCTTAGACTCTATTATTTTGTCATATCTATGGCAGAATAAGCGCTCTAGAATTAATAAAATCCACCTCCAAAAATCTAAAAAAGAGGGTGGCATGGCTTTACCTAACTTTCGCTTATATCACTGGGCAGCTAATATACGTTGTGCTGCCTTCTGGTCTTTCTTCCACGGCCAACCCGAGTGCCCTAACTGGGTGGCAATAGAGTTGAGCTCCACTAAAGAATTATCTATATCTGCACTTCTTGGCTCTGCACTCCCTAGCAGTCTGCCCAGATCAATAGCTAATCCTCTGGTTAGACACACTTTGCGTATATGGGCTCAGTTCAGGAAATGCTATGGTTTCCAGGGGTTTTCTGTTTCTAGCCCTCTCGCACATAATCACCTTTTTTTACCTACTACGTACAATTCAGCATTCCATGTTTGGTACAGGAAGGGCATTAGACATTTTGAAGATCTCTTCATTGATAATTGCTTCACTTCTTTTCAGCAGCTCTCTGTTAAGTTCAACCTGCCTAACGCTCACTTTTTCAGATATCTCCAAATCCGACACTTTACTGCTCCTTTAATTCCTAACTTTCCTGAAATGCCTGTGAAAAATGCTATGGACCTATTTCTTTCCATTAATCCACTAGGTAAAGGTTTAATATCAATTATCCGAGATAAACTAACAGCCTTACGACGGGCCCCTGTGGATAAAATTAAAATGGCCTGGGAGCAGGATTTAAATATCTCCTTATCCGAGGAGAGCTGGGACTCAGTTCTCAAATCGGTTAACTCAACCTCCCTTTGTGCTCGCCATTGCCTTTTACAGTTTAAGATTGTTCATAGAGCCCATATGTCTAAATCTAAACTATCTCGATTCTACCCTGGCATTAGTCCGCTCTGTGATAAATGCAAGAAGGGCGTGGCCTCTCTCATCCATATGTACTGGTTCTGTCCTAGCTTGGAGAAATTCTGGAAAGATGTCTTCACTACATTATCGGGTATTCTGAATCAGCACCTAGAACCTAACCCCTTAATTGCTCTGTTCGGTTTTTGGGGCGAGACAGATTTATGTCTGGGTCCGACCAAATGCCGAATACTATCCTTTGCCTCTCTCCTGGCGAGACGCTTGATCCTCCTTAGATGGAGAGATGTTGCCCCGCCCACTCATGCGCAATGGCTTAACGACATTATGGCCTGCTTGGACCTCGAAAAAATTCATTATTCAGTTCTTAATTCGGATCTAAAGTTCCATAAGGTCTGGGGACCTTTTATCGAGTACTTTCATAACCTTCCACTTGACTAGGGTTCTTTTTTCTTTTTTTTTCTCCTTTTCGGTCCCTTGCTTTGAGCTCCCTTTTTTTTCTGGTAGTAGGCATTATTATCCTCTGTTACTAAGTGTATTCACAGTCTGGGAGTTTGACTGTCCGGACTTATACCCTTTATACTGTGTGGTGGTTGGTCTGGAGTTGTTGTTTTTTTCTTGTGTTGTGGGGCTTGGGGAGGACACTAAGCTCACTTGTCTTTAATTTAGGTGCTTTTTTGTTAAATTCTCTTCCTTTGTAGCATATTGTTACTGTATGCTTAATTTTGCACTGTATTAATGCTCCTCATTGGGATTTGGGGTTTTTAATTTTGTAAAATGTTTTGAAAAACTAATTAAAAAATTGAAAAAAAAAATTTGTTTGGGAAGGACAAATGCACACTTGCCTTTGGTGACACAGCACATAATGATGATGATAATAATTTGGTATCGAAGATGGCACCGACATTGTGGACTGAAGGGACTGCTCTTGTGCTGTAGTGTTCTATGTTCTATGTAAACCTGTGTGTAAAGTGCATATAATGTTCCTCCAGAGCAATGGTAGTTCTGGTGTAGTTTTTCCAGCCAATGTAGGGAGACACTGTAAGAGAGTTTAACATAACTATGCCTGTTTCCCATGCTACAAGAATGAAAGCACCACTGTCGGTAAACTTTCACGACAGGCATGAATGGGTAGTGGCATATTTCTCAGAAATTGCAACCACTTCAAATACAATGAGAAGCTAACACCATAATATTAAGCTAACACTTGAGATGGAATGGGTTTTGAGGTGTAACAGAATCTCTAGGTTTAGTCAATTACAAATCATTCGAGCTTCAATCTGTAGCTAAGAGGTTGGTTTAAATCCTTCAATTGCTTTCTCACCTCATGGTGCAGTAAACCTTCTCTGTGTAAACCTCAGTGAAGAAGCAAACCAGGCAGTGAAGGACAACTCCAAGGACAAGAAATGAGAGCTGACATATTCAATGGGAAGTCCTTTAAACACGTGAAAGAGAGGAATAAAAGGCTGATTTTGATAAAGGATTAGATGAAGAGAGTGGGAGGAATGTTCAGAAACAATAGCAAGGAGCAGTCAGGTCAACTACCCTGTTGTTGAGCTCAACATTCTGTGTATCATTAGCTGTAATAGGATACAAAGCAAACTAGAAAATGATTGATAATCCAAAAATAAGTACTGCACATACAAGTAAAAACAGAAAAGCTGGTATTACTCGAAAAACCAAGCCACCTCTGTGGGAAGAGATGTGGAGTTTCAGATTGTAAACCTTTCATCGGAACTAATGGGCTGTGTTTTGCCATTCCTGGATTTTCGTTGGAGGGGGAGAGGGAGAGAGGACAGCCAAGCATTGCTGGAACAAGTTTATTTTTTTGTAGAATGCTAACTTTTTTTGCCAGGTCCACTATTTTCTTAAAAAACACAAAATGCTGGCAGAACTCAGCAGGCCAGACAGCATCTATGGGAGGAGGTAGTGACGACGTTTCGGGCCGAAACCCTTCATCAGGAGTGAAGTGTCACTACCTCCTCACATAGATGCTGTCTGGCCTGCTGAGTTCTGCCAGCATTTTGTGATTTTTATTTATTTCCAGCATCTGCAGATTCACTCGTGTTGCCACTATTTTCTTGTTTTATTCCATATATTCAAAGAGATATTATTTAAAATGCTACCTATCAGTGAAACACAGCTCCATTCTTTTTCGTGTGTTAATTTACTAGAGGACATAGGTTTAAAGTGAGAAGAGAGAAATTTAATAGAAAACCGAGGGGCAACTTTTTTACCCAGAGGGTAATTCATAAATGGTAGAGCTGCCAGAGGAAGTGGTTGAGTCAGCCACATTAACAATAACTAAAAGGCACTTGGGCAGGTATATTAAATTGAAATATTTAGAGCAAGCGTTCCCAACCTTCTTAAGCAAAGAGTCCATGGACCCCAGGTTGGAAAATGGTTGAGAGGGATATGGACCAAATACAAGAAATGGATCTAACTTGGATGGGTATCTTGGTCACATGGACCAGATGGGCTGAAGGCCCCAGTTCCACGGAATGCGACTATGTAAAATAAAAAATATATCAGAAAGGTGGTTAGTTTTCCAGTATTTGTCAGTGCATGGACCCAGGCTCAATGGACTACAAACTTTGGGAAGAGAAATCACACAGGGAGAAGCACTCAGATTTGCGCTGGTTTCAATAACTGATGCTTTGCTGCACGCTTGAGTGCATGGTGGGGGCACTGATGCTTTTTAATGGTGGGGGAGGGGGGATTGTTGCTTTGCTGCAGCTTATGAATGGGAGGGGGAGTTGCGGGGGGGACTTTGCGGTTCTAATATTTAACTGTCATTCATTCTTTGGGGCACTCTGTTTTTGTGGATGTTTGCAAAAGACAAAAGAATTTCAGGATGTATTTCATATACATTTTTTGACATTAAATTACCTATTGACCTATAGGTACAGCATCATATAACTTCTGTTAATAATATTATTCATAATTTAATGAGCTATGTAAAGGTAAGTAGTAGAATCTGGAAGGAAATTGACAGGAATGCAGGGAGAATAGGTGGCAGTAACCATTAGTGGGGAATGGGATTGTTCTGACCTTCTGCACAATCTGAATGGGTGAGATGGTCTCCTATCATGTAAGGAAATATGGAAATATCCCCAGTTATTAACATAATAAATACATGAATAAATGCAATATTATTAAAAACTGATTGATCACAATGAAATGGGATATTCTGAAAAGACTTTGAGACTCAAAATCAATGTTTTTGTCATTCTTGTGGCAAAAACCTTCATGCAGATTAGTAATCATTCTAATTTGGAAGAAAACAGAGACAAAATATTTAATAATGCATTTTAAATAGTTTGCTGTATTAATGACTTTTAGATCTTTAGAGTTTTTTTATAAATCCATCAGTACAGAACTACATCATGTCATTGAACAAGAGATGTAATAATTAAACTGTGTTTGAAAATGTTGTAGTTATAAAACTTAAAGCTAATAAATTGGACAAATCATTCAATTATTCAGTCTGATGGGAAATACGCTTTCAATATTTAAAATTTCACACACTGATTAATAGAGAAGGATACTGTTTTGTACACAAAACCTCAAAGTAATCCATTATTTTTGTCCATAAATCTGATACCAGTGCAACACAGAACTACAATTGTTTGCCATATATTATGGACATTACTTGCTTCACAATCACAAATGCACTAAATATTATTTCTCTGGTAACAGTAGATAGGATAGCAGACAGTAAATTTTCCAAGCAATATTCAGTTCTTCTATTAGAAACTTAACTCCAGTGATATCAAAACAAATATATCTACTATAATGAAGTACTTACATAGGGAAAGTACATGAGCATTTCAACAGAATCCCGTTAAACACTGAGCAGTGTCTCCAGACCAGGTGGAACCATGACAACGAGGTAGGATTGGAAAATTTTATATCAGAATGTTAAGCTGATATCCTGCAGTTTGCACTCAATTACATTCTGAAGTTGACAAGAAATTCTTAAGGAGTCATCTCTTATCTGTGTCTCTACTTCCTTTCATAACCTTCAATTTGGCTTTAACTAGATATTCATTCAGTTCCTTTTCAAAAGCAGTTCATCAGCATTTTGTTTGCAGCTTTATATATCCACAAATCTACAGTACCTTTTTTTTTGTAGAGGTAAAGGAAGGCTTCTAATCTCGAGTTAAGCGATAAGTTTCAATGAATAGGTCCCTGGTCAGAAACAAATCTACTGGCCCCAGAGAATTTGCTCAGACTTACTTTATTTTTTTAACATACTAGTGTGTTTGGCATCAGTTGCTGATAATGGTTGAAAAGAACATATTTCACTGCACTATTTTGCTTGGCTCCATTTGGCCCAGTCTTTCTTTACTCCTGGAAAGTTACCCCCTGTCATTAGCTCAGATGAAAGGGTTTCAAGTGAGCAGCTACCTCACACCGTTCACGGTAATATCCTTAACATTGTTGATATGCTGAGAGATCCTGGGGTCTCAGTCCATTGCTCCCAGAAGCTGCTTACACAATCTGAAAAGGTGATAAAGAAAACATTTTGCATTCTTGCCTTTTAATAGTTGAGGAACTGAGTTCAAAAGTTGGGAAGTTATGTTGCAGATTTATAAAACTCTAATTAAGCTGGATGTGGAGTGCTGCATTAGTTCTGTTCACTCATTATAGGAAGGATGCCACGGCTTTATACCACAATGAGACTGTGGGTTGAGCATGCTGATCAATAAATTGAATTAATTGAGAGGGTTACAAGTCTGGTGGATAGCTTGCATTAATAGAGTCATGGGTTCAAGGAGTCATAAAGACAGGGGGTCAGAGAGAGAGGGTAGAAACAGGCCTATTGGCTTATCTCATCTATACCAACCAAACAGTTTACCTAAGTTGTCCTAATTGGCCCACATCTGTCTCAACCTTTTCTATCCAGGCACCTGTGAAAATGTCTTTAAACATTGTAATTGTACCCACATTTAACACTTCCTCTGCCAGCTTGCTCTACATACCCACCAACCTCTGTATAAAAAACCTGCACTTCAGTTCCCCCTTAAATCTATCCCCTCTTACCTTAAATCTACGTCCTCTCATTTTAAACTCTCCTTTCTAGGGGCAAAATACCTGGACCATTCACCTTATCTGTGCCCCTCATTTTTAAAAATCTCTATAACGTAGCAGCACATTAGTAGCCAATGCTTGAAGGGAAAATGCCCTAGCCTACTCAATCTCTCCAGAGATTATAACTTAGCACTTCCAGTCCAGATAACATCCTTGGAATTTTTTCTGCACCTTTTCTAGCTTAATGACACCGTTCCTATAGCTAGGCAACCAGAAATGTACACAGTGCTCCAAATGAGGTCTCACCATCATCTTGTAAAGCTGTGACATTGTACTCAGTGACCTGTCTTATGAAGGAAAGCATGCCAAATGTCTTCTTCCACCATCCTGTGAACTTATTTCACCACTTTTGAAGAACTACGTAGCTGCACTCAGTCTCTCTATTCCATAACACTCTCCAGGATCCTGTTATTAAACCCTGCCCTGGCTTAACTTACCAAAATATAGCACTTGGTAACACTTGTGCCCCAATTTCTAAGAACAGCCCCCTCCTCACTGCCAGGTGCTTCTAAAATGCATCCTAAATGATAATGTTATACCTGTCTTAACCACTTCCTCTAGCAGCTGTTTCCATATGCTCACCAGCCTCTGCATGAAAAAGTTCCCCTTCCAATCCCTTTTAATTCTCCCTCCACTGTACTCAATAGCTTCCATGTGCTTCTCTCTGGTAAATGTAGACAAGAATGATTCATTTAATACCATGTTTTAATTTGTTCATTGATGATGGTGAAAATTCAAATAAAGTTTTTTTGTAATGCAAACAGTAGCTGTGTTCTGGGCTCACTGCCAGCAAGGATATTGGGAGAAGAGACAACCAGGAATTTCAAAATGGAATTGGTTAGACACTGAGAGAAAACAACATCAAGAAAGAGTTGGTAAATGGACTGACTAAATTGTTCAGGAAGTATCAACATAAACTCTTATGTGTCTCAGGATAAGTCTATGCTTCTCCATTATTGAGAGCTTATTTGAGTGGACATAGGAATTGCAGATGAAGAAATGTGAGTTAATCCACTTTGGACCAGAGAAAGAATGATAATAATTAACAATGTTGAGAAACTGAGGAGTAAGGGATTTAGATGGACATTTCTACAAATTTCCACAAGCTTGAGTAGAGATACATAAAAGCTTATGGCCTGTATCTTAGTGAGTTAGAGAACTAGCCAGATCCCATCTGGATTACAGTGTTTAGGTTGAAACATTGAATCTCAAAACAATACATTGCCTTTGGGAGAATGCAGTACAAGGTCACCAGAAAGAACGGGGCTTAAAAGCTTTAATTACAAGAACAGGTTAATTTGTATTCCATTGAGTTTGGACAGTTGAAATGTGAGATAATCAAACTTTTTAAAGATTGAAAGCAGTCTATGGGTTAAATGGATAGTGACAGTATTTCTGAAAACAGAAAATACTGGAGGCTTTCAGCAGATCAGAGACAAGAGAAAGACCTGGAACATTAATGCTGTTTATCTGTACAACATGCTGCCTGGCCTGGCCTGCTGAATAATACCATCATTTTCTGCTTTTATTTCACATTCCAGCATCAGCAGTTTTATTAGGAATTTCGAGAGAATGAGAGAAGGATAGAGAAAAGGGGATAATTTCAGAAAATCCTGCCCTGGGCCCAACAATGAGGAAGAAAGCATGGCAGTGTCTCTACTTCCTTAGAAGTTTGCAAAGATTCAGCATGACATCTAAAACTTTGACAAACTTCTACAGGTGTGTGCTGGAGAATATGGCTGTATCAGAGTTTGGTATGGAAATTCCAATTACCTTGAATGGAAAATCCTACAAAAAATAATGGATACAGCCTAGTGCATCATGGGTAAAGCCCTCCCCACCATTGAGCATATCTATATGGAGAGTTGTTGCAGGAAAGCAGAATCCATCATCAGGGACACTCACCACTCAGGTCATGCTCTCGTCTTGCTGTTGCCATCAGGGAGAAGACACAGAAGCCTCAGGACACAAACCTCCAGGTTCAGGAATAGTTATTCCCCCTCAACCGTCAGGCATTTGAACCGAAGGGGATAACTTCACTCAGCTTCACATCCCCCATCATTGAAATGCTCTGACAACCAATGGACTCACTTTCAAGGACTCTTCATCACAGGTTCTTAATATTTATTGCTTATTTATTTATTATTATTACTATTATATCTTTTCTTTTGTATTTGAAGTTTGGTGTCTTTTGCACACTGGTTGTCTGTCCTGTTGGGTGAGGTCTTTCATTAATTCTATCATGGTTATTGGATTTACTTGATATGCACACAAGAAAACACATCTCAGGGTTGTATAGAATGACATCTATGTACTTTGGTAATAAATTTACTTTGAACTTTGAAATTTAGAAGGTGTTTAATTATTGAGGGATCTCAATAAACATAAAATTTGAACTAAGTTTTTTTCAGAGTGAAGTTGGGAATTACTTTACTTTAAAAATGGTGATATCTGAGATCTTTCTACAAAAGGCTGTGTCAATTAAATATACATAGCTAAGCAATGATAGATTTGTATTTAATTAGGATGCAAAGGTTAGTGTATATACTCATTGGCCACTTTATTAGGTACCTCATGTACTGAATACAGAGGTCACTGAGTGCATGTTCATGGTCCTCCACTACTGTAGCCCATCCACTTAAAGCTTTGATGTTTTGTGCATTCAGTGATGCTCCTCTGCACACTACTTTTGTAATGCCTAGTTATTTGAATTATTCTTGCCTTCCTGCCAGCTTAAACCAGTCTGGTCATTCTCCTCTGCCCTTGCTCGACAACAGGGCATTTTCACCCACAGAACTGCCACTTAACTGGATGGTTTTTGTTTTTGATATCACTGTAAATTCTAGAGCCTGTTGTGGACAAAAATCTGAAGAGATCAGCAGTTTCTAAGATAATTACATCACATAGGAGCAGAATTAGGCCATTTGGCCGATCAAGTCTGCTCTGCCATTCAATCTTGGCTGATCCTTTACACTCTTTCCCAGCCCCACCCCGGCCTTCTCATAATAACTTTTGATCCCTTGTCTAATCGAGAATCTATCAAGCTCTGCCTTAAATACACCCAACGACCTGGCCTCCAAAGCTGCTGGTGGTAACAAATTCCATAAATTCACCACAGTCTGGCAAAAGAAATTCTTCAGCACCTCTGTTTTAAATGGATGCCCCTCTATCTTGAGGCTGTGTCCTCTTGTCCTAGACTCCCCCACCATGGGAAACATCCTTTCCACATCTACTCTGTCTAGGCCTTTCAATATTCAAATGAGATACCCACTCATCCTTCTAAATTCCAGTGAGTACAGACCCAGAGCCATCAAATACTCTTCGTATGATAACCCTTTCAATCCTGGAATCATCTTTGTGAACCTCCTCTGGACCCACTCCAATGGCAACACATCTTTTCGTAGATGAGGAGCCAAAACTGTTCACAATACTCAAGGTGAGGCCTCACCATTGCCTCATAAGGCCTCAGCATCACATCCCTGCTCTTGTATTCTACACCTCTTGAAATGAATGTTAACATTGCATTTGCTTTCCTCACCACTAAGTCAACCTGCGTTAATCTTTAGGGTGTCTGCAAAAGGACTCTCAAGTCCCTTTTCATTGCAGATTTTTGGAATTTCTCCCCATTTAGAAAATAGTCTGCACATTTACAATATTTCTACAACCAAAGTGCATGACCATGCATTTCATTTGCCACTTTCTTGCCCATTCTCCTAATCTCCTTCTGCAGTCTACCTGTTTCTTCAACACTACCTGTCCCTCCACCAATCTTAGTATCATCTGCAAACTTCCATCATCAAAATCAGTTATAAACAGCATAAAAAGAAGTGGTCCCAACACCGACCCTGGTGGAACACCACTCATTACCGGCAGCCAGCCAGAAATGGATCCCTTTATTCACACTCGCTGCCTCCTACCAATCAGACAATGCTCTAACCATGCCAGTAACTTTCCTGTAATACCATGGGCTCTTAACTTGGTAAGCAGCCTCAAGTGTGGCACCTTGTCAAAGGCCTTCTGAAAGTCCAAATATAAAACATCCACAGCACTCCCTTTATCTGACCTAGTTGTAATCTCCTCAAAGAATTCCAACAGGCTCATCAGGCAAGGTTTTCCCTGAACAAAACCATGCTGACTTTAACACAGAAATATAGAAAACCTACAACACAATACAGGCTGTTCGGCCCACAAAGCTGTGCCGAACACGATTCTACCTTAGAAATTACTAGGGTTACCCATATCCCTCAATTTTTCTAAGCTCCATGTACCTATCCAAAAGTCTCTTAAAAGACCCTATCATATCCACCTCCACCACCATTGCTGGCAGCCCATCTCACACACTCACCACTCTCTGAGTAAAAAACTTACCCCTGACATCTCCTCTGTACCTACTCCCCAGCACCTTAAATCTGTGTCCTCTTACGGCAACCATTTCAGACCTGGGAAAAAGCCTCTGACTATCCACATGCCCCTCATCATCTTATACACCTCTATCAGGTCACCTCTCATCCTCTGTCGCTCCAAGGAGAAAAGGCCAAGTTCACTTAACCTGTTTTTATAAGGCATGCTCCCCAATCTAGGCAACATCCTTGTAAATCTCCTCTGCACCCTTTTTATGGCTTCCACATCCTTCCTGTAGTGAGGCAACCAGAATTGAGCACAGTATTCCAAGTGGGGCTGACCAGGGTCCTATATAGCTGCAACATTACCTCTCAGTTCCTAAATTCAATTCCACGATTGATGAAGACCAATACACTGTACGCCTTCTTAACCACAGAGTCAACCTGCGCAGTTGCTTTGAGCGTCCTATGGACTCAGACCACAAGATCCCTCTGATCCTCCACACCGCCAAGAGTTTTTCCATTAATACTATATTCTGCCATCATATTTGACCTACCAAAATGAACCACTTCACACTTCTGGGTTGAACTCCATCTGCCACTTCTCAGCCCAGTTTTGCATCCTATCAATGTCCTCTGGCAGCCTTCCACACTATCCACAACACCTCCAACCTTTGTATCATCAGCAAACTTACTAACCCATCCCTGCACTTCCTCATCCAGGTCATTTATAAAAATCACAAAGAGTAAGGGTCCCAGAACAGATCCCTGAGGCACACCACTGGTCACTGTCCTCCATGCAGAAGGTGACCCGTCTACAACCATTCTTTGCCTTCTGTGGGCAAGCCAGTTCTGGATCCACAAAGCAATGTTCCCTTGGACCCCATGCCTCCTTACTTTCTCAATAAGCCTTGCATGGGGTACCATATCAGATGTCTTGCTGAAATCCATATACACCACATCTACTGCTCTTTCTTCATCACAGGACAAGATAGGACTTATACTCCCTATATACTTGTGCAGAAAACACACTGAACAGATGCACAACACACTGAACATTGAAGTGGATGGGGTACAGCAGATAAGACCACAAACATAAACTCAGCGGTCACTGAGTGTGTGTTGGTACATGGATGAAAGAATCATGGAGGGCTATGTGGGAGGGAAGGGTGGGATTGACCTTAGAGTATGTTAAAAGGTTGGCACAACATCATGGAACAAAGGGCTTGTACTGCGTTGTATTGTTCTATGTTCTACATTAATGGTTCGGATGACAGAATTGATGGCTTTATGGCCAAGATTGCAGAAGATACAGAGATGGACAGAGAGGCAGGTAACGTTGAAGCAGGGAGCTTGATGAAGAGAATGGCATATAATTGGCAGGTGGAATACAATGTAGGGAAGTGTTTGTCATGCACTTTGGTAGAAGAAGTAGAAGTGTAGACTATTTTCTAAATGGGGAATGAATTCAGAAATTGGAGATGCAAAAGGACTTGAGAATCCAAGTGCAGGATTCCCTAAAGGTTTACAGGTTAATGGTTTAATGGACCTAATGGTTAAAGGATGATTGAAGTGCCAAGCCAGATTGAAAATGTCAGGGTGTTAGGGCTGGAGGTGAGGGACGGGACGGTTCAGCCTGCTTACTCGTCTCTGTACTGAACAGAAACTGGGGCCTGAATTGGCTGCTGGCTTCATGGCTGGGGACTCACTTTCATGAACTTCAGTTCTGAATGCTATTTGCTTACTTATATTGTTGGCACATTTTGTTTTTCTTTCTGAACTTTGGGTGTTTAATGGTCTTCTGTTTTAATGGGTTCTATTGGGTTTCCTTGTTTTATGGCTGCCTGTAAGGAGACGAATCTCAAAATTGTATATAGTATACATATTTTGATAAATATACTTTCAGCTTTAAAAGATTACCAGCTGGTAGTAAGGAAGGCAAATGCAATGTTAACACTCATTTCAAAAACACTGGAATATAAAAGCAAGAATGTAGTGCTCAGGCTTTATAAGGCATTATAAGATCACCACTGTAGTTATGTGAGCAGTTTTGTGCCTAATATCTGAGGAAGGATTTGCTCCCATTGGATAGAATCTAGAGGAGGTTTACAAAAATGATATTGGGCATGAAAGGGTTAACTTATGAGGGGCATTTGATGGTTTTGGGACTGTACTTGCTTGAGTTTATTGAAAGGCCTAGATAGAATGGCCTGGGTAGAATGGACAGGCCTGGGTAGAGAGGATATTTTCAGCAAGAGAGTATTTAGGACCAGAGGGATGTCCCTTTAGAACAGATGAGAAGGAATTTCTTTAGCAAGAGAGTGGTGAGTCTATAGAATTTATTGTCACAGGCAGCTGTGAAGGCCAATTCATTGGGTATCCACAAAGTTTGATAGGTTGTTGATTAGTAAGATCATCAAAGGTTACGGGAAGAAAGCAGGAGAATAGAGGTGAGAGGGAAAATAATTCAGCCATCTTTGAATGGTATTGCAGACTCAATGGGCCAAATCACCTAATTCTTGTCCTATGACTTTTGGACTTATGGTCTAAATACAATCAGAGAGCATCTCCAAATTCCCACAAGTCATACAGCTCAGAAGGCTGAGCTCACTTGATATAATGTCAGTTTAGAAAGTGTTCCTTACACATTGAATACAGTCTCCGTTAATTCATTTGATTTATAAAAATCCTCACCAACTACCATCTGACTGGTACCAACATTATACAGTCCAAACACGGGCCGCTGTTAAGCAGGCACCACAGATCCTTCTCACCAAAATTACCTTAGCTCACCAAAGCCTCTATTCCAAACAGATAATACTCCCTTCAAGGGCACTCAGGGTGAAGGACAACACATTATATTTATCTCCTCACCTGATACATTAACCTTCAGCTAAAAACCAGCTGGCATGGTTTCAACTGTAAACGTTACTAACTTTGACTGTTAACAATAAAATAATATATGCCTATCTCATTAACTAAAGCCCATCCTCCTAGATCCACTGTGAGAAAACATGCTGAAAAATTTAACATTAGCAAGTACCTAAACACCAAAATTACTGCTTTACATTTGAATTGTATGCAGTGATTAAAATGTAAATTAAAAGAAAATATAATTGTAGTTTTATTTCCCTAGCACAATTACACAATACATGGAGGTTGTTAGAGTTGCATGCCTTCAGCTCATGAGCTTGATGTGGGAAAATTGTTGTGTACCAAATAGATTTCTAAACAAAGTAACATTACCTGCAATCTGATAGTTATAACTAGACTAATGATATGAGATTATATGGGTCTTAAGCACACAATCTATGTTTTAGCACTTAGGTTCCAATTTTTTACTCACTATTATCACAGAGCTCAACCTTCAGATGCACTTACAGTTGCCTTGTAATTATTTTATCCCCAAATAGCATGTGAGAGAAATGAATGAATTTCCAGTGATGCTGCCATAATTCCACAGAATAACCTCAGGGTAGCCTATCCCACAGAAGTTTGAGCCTGCGGAGTTTAATATGATGCATAGATATTCACAATAAAACAAGATTTGTGCTGATAAGGCTCTGATAGCATTACAGCCTAATGCCTCACATAAAATAGTTAACCAAATTCTGCATTAAGATCTGTGATTCTAAAGATGTCCTTTCCATTACCATTACATCTCACTGTGTGCAAAAGCATCCAGCGAATGTGATCCAGTATTGATCATTTTACATTGAAGATCAAAACACAAGATTAGAGTAGGTTATTCAGCTCCTTGACTGTACTCTGCTGACTAACGAGACAACGTTTATTCTACATCTGCACCACCTTCCTTGATTCATTTAGGATGCAAACAATCAAGCATTTTTAGAGTTTGGACATGTCCTTCATGCTCAATCATTCTCTACACCATTATGTATGAGTACTTTATAGTATGATTTCAAGACAAAATAAGGTTGTAGATCCATACTTCATGAAAGCAGGCCCTTTGGACCAACTGTTCCATGCAAACCAAGATGCCTATGCACGGTAGTCTCTTCTGCCCACTTTTGGTTCATAATCTCCTAAAGCTTTCCAAACGTCTTTTAAAAGTTGTTATTGTACCTGCCTCAGACACTTTGTCTGGTAGCATATTCCACATACATGCTACCCTTTAACCTCTCTTCTTAACTTAAACCTATGCCCTCAAGTTCTTGTTTCCCCAATCCTGGGAAAACCGCTGGGTACATTCGCTCCATCTATGCCCCTCATGATTATATACTATATATCTTTAGAAGATCACCCCTCATTCTCCTATTCTCCAAGGCATGTCCTTGTCTTTTGAAGACTTGGAATAATTTTTTTTACTACAGTTTGCAACTTCAGAACTAACCTCCTGATCATTTTTGGAAAAGATTCCCATTGATCTGTTATTCAGAAACTGGGGAGCAGTTTCAACTGAGGGTGTTCAAGACACCCTTTCTATCCTCTGCCCCTCCCTCAATATCCATGGAGAAAGCATTAATAAATATGTGCTCGATATAAAGATCACTGGTGGGATCAGGTTCGGCTCATCTTCCTAAGAGAGAGAGAACACAAGAAGCAGACAACATGTTGCAAAATGAAAATATAATTGCCCGATGGTGATGCTGATTTGATATACACTCATGAACTTAACTCATTCAGTTCTGGTCATATCCTGGCTATCAATACCAAGTCAGTATTTTCTTATAATAAAGGAAGGGACCACTTCAGTCCCCTGAGATTCAGAATATTCCCATTTCCTCTCGAATTTTCCCTGGGCATCACTTTCCACTTATTTCCATCAATTCCCCTAAATTCAACAACTTTATCTACATCCGAGGGGCAATTTACAGAAGCCAATTCACTTATAAACCCACCCTCCTGGGACATGAGAGAAAATCAGAATACCTGTGAAAAGCCCACATGATCACGGCGAGAGTGTGCAAACTTTGCACAGACAACATTAGACAGTAAGAAATGAATCTGGGCTTCTGGAGCTTTGGGGAAGCAGCTCTATTGGCTCTGCCATAATGTCACCCCACTGGACGCCATTGGACTAGCCTCTTCCTTTGTACATTGTGTGGGTGATACTGTGTAACAACACTCCCATCGATGTTCGACAAAGAACAACACAATGAATTTAGAGGCAACATTTCCAAGGTTTAAAGAACTGTTGGTAGTGTAGATACCAAAATAGATAAGGAAGTGGATAAAGGAAATGTCTCCACTGAGAGCTGTAAATAACTGCATAATGATATGCCCAAGGAGTCAATACCTGAACCTATAACCTTTCTCACGTTTATTTATGATCAGGACTTGGGTTTATAGGGCATTATTAAAATACGACTCTCAGAAGTGTAGTACAAACTTCAGAAGGACTGACTAATGAATCTCTTTGACCCATTACAATCCGAAAGGAGGTAAAGGAGCATCAGCTCTGGTATTGCCGGTCTGGATAACAGCTTCTTCCCTCAGGCCATGAGACGAATGAACACCCTGCTACCACTGACGCCTTGTCACCAGGACAGCAAGCTGTTTACTGTTTAATGTTTACCTGTGCAACACACCACATGCAACTTGAATTATATTTCATTAATTTATTTGTGATAATATTTTGTTTCATGTGCTGTGTGTGATCTATCTTTTGTGGGTGCACCTTGGTCCAGAGGAATCTTATTCCATTTTGTTGTATATATACTCTACGTACAGTCAGATGACAATAAACTTGAACATGAAGTGGGAAACAGTGCAACAGCTGACAGCTCTTGCTCGATGCATTAATGCTAGAGAAGTGAGAAGTAATACCTTTTGACAGTAAGAATGACAAGAGGCAATATAAACCAAATGATGTGATTCTGAAGGGGTTTTATGAACAATAGCCTGGGGGGGGGGGATGTTCATGCACAGGTCCTTTTAGGTGGAACGACACATTGAAAATGCTGCTGAAAAATGCATGTGGAATAGAGTGAGAGTACACAAGAGCAAGTTACATCATATGTTTTATAAAGTATCAGTTGGGCTTTAATGGTAGTAAAGATGACGGACTTTGTTATAGCTGAGAGGCGAGGCAAATTAAGGTTGTTCTACAGAGGGCAGGAAAGATTAAGAACAGACTTGATGGCACTTTTCAAAATGATGAATGGTTTTGATATATAAACAAAACTAGTTCTACTCCAAAAGATTATGGATTTAAGGCGTTTGGATCAAAGAAACTGTCAATGAAAAGAAAGCATTCCTTTCAGAAAAACGAGAAAGTCTGCAGATGCTGGAAATCCAAAGCAACACACACAAAACACAGGCACATGTTGTGAAATTTGTTAAACTTTATGGAGGCAGTACAATGAAATACATGATAAATCAAATGAAGAAAATAACTGAGTTACATAAGTATATGTACATCTATTAAATAGGTAAGCTAAAATACTGTAAGTAGTGCAAGAAAAAACAGAAATAAAAAGTAGTGAGTTGGTGTTCATGGGTTCAATGTCAATTTAGGAATCAGACGGCAGAGGGGAAGAAGCTATTCGTGAATCACTGAGTGTGTGCCTTCAGGTTTCTGTACCTCCTTCCCAATGGTAATGGTGTGAAGGGGTCATGTCCTGGGTGGTGGGGTCCTTTATGATGGATGCCACCTTCCTAAGGCACCACTCCTTGAAACTGTCTTGGATACTATGGAGGCTGGTACCTAAGTAAGAGCCAATAAGTTTTGCAAGTTTCTGCAGCCTATCTGGATCTTGTTCAGTAGGCCTCCCATACCAGATGGTGATGCAGCCAGTCAGAATGCTCTCCACAATACATTTGTAGAAGTTTTCGAGTGTTTCAGTTGACAAACCAAATCTCCTCAAACTCCTAATGAAATATAGCCACTGCCTTGCCTTCTCTAAAGCTGCATCAATATGTTGCATACAGGTTAGGTCAGAAATATTGACACCCAGGAACTTGAAGTTGCTCACTTTCTCCACTTCTGATCCCTCTATGAAGGTTGGTTTGTGATTCCTTGTCTTACCCTTCCTAAAGTCCACAATCAGCTCTTTGTCTTACTGACATTGAGTGTGAGGTCCTTGCTGCAACACAACTCAACTAACTGATATATCTCACTCCTGTACACCCTTTCATCACCATCTGATATTCTACCAACAATGGTTGTATCATCAGCAAAAGGGTACAGAATCTTTATGTTCCTGTTAGGTTGAAAGGAAAGGTTAAAAGTTTGAGAGACCCATGGTTTTCGAGGAATATTGGAAACTTGGTTAGGAAAAAGAGAGATATTTACAATAAATATAGGCAGCACGGAGTAAATGAGGTGCTCAAGGAATATAAGGAATGTAAGAAGAATCTTAAGAAGTAAATTAGAAAAGCTAAAAGAAGATACGTGGTTGCTTTGGCAAGTAAGGTGAAAATAAATCCAAAGGGTTTCTATAGTTATATTAATAGCAAAAGGATAGTGAGGGATAAAATTGGTCCCTTAGAGAATCAGAGTGGACAGCTATGTGTGGAGCCGAAAGAGGTGGGGAGATTTTGAACAATTTCTTTTCTTCGGTATTCACTAAGGAAAAGGATATTGAATTGTGTAAGGTAAGGGAAACAAGTAGGGAAGTTATGGAAACAATGACGACTAAAGAGGAGGAAGTACTGGCGCTTTTAAGGAATATAAAAGTGGATAAATCTCCAGGTCCTGACAGGATATTCCCTAGGACCTTGAGGGATGTTAGTGTAGAAATAGCAGGGGCTCTGACAGAAATATTTCAAATGTTATTAGAAACGGGGATGGTGCCGGAGGATTGGCGTATTGCTCATGTTGTTCCATTGTTTAAAAAGGGTTCTAAGAGTAAACCTAGCAATTATAGGCCTGTCAATTTGATGTCAGTGGTGGGTAAATTAATGGAAAGTATTCTTAGAGATGGTATATATAATTATCTGGATAAACATGTCTGATTAGGAACAGTCAACATGGAGTTGTGCGTGGAAGGTCATGTTTGACAAATCCTATTGAATTTTTTGAAGAGGTTAGGAAGAAAGTTGATGAGGGTAAAGCAGTGGATGTTGTCTATATGGACTTCAGTAAGGCCTTTGACAAGGTTCCGCATGGAAGGTTAGTTAGGAAGGTTCAATCGTTGGGTATTAATATTGAAGTAGTAAAATTGATTCAACAGCGGCTGGATGGGAAATGCCAGAGAGTAGTGGTAGATAACTGTTTATCAGGTTGGAGGCCGGTGACTAGTGGTGTGCCTCAGGGATCTGTACCGGATCCAATGTTGTTTGTCATATACATTAATGATCTGGATGATGGGGTGGTAAATTGGATTAGTAAGTTTGCAGATGATACTAAGGTAGGTGGTGTTGTGGATAATGAAGAAGATTTTCAAAGTTTGCAGAGAGATTTAGGCCAGTTAGAAGAGTGGGCTAAGCAATGGCAGATGGAGTTTAATGCTGATAAGTGTGAGGTGCTACATTTTGGTAGGAATAATCCAAATAGGACATACATGGTAAATGGTAGGGCATTGAAGAATGCAGTAGAACAGAGTGATCTAGGAATAATGGTGCATAGTTCCCTGAAGGTGGAATCTCATGCGGATAGAGTAGTGAAGAAAGCTTTTGGTATGTTGGCCTTTATAAGTCAGAGCATTGAGTGTAGGAGTTGGGATGTAATGTTAAAATTGTACAAGGCATTGGTGAGGCCGAATTTGGAGTATTGAGTACAGTTCTGGTCACCGAATTATAGGAAAGATGTCAACAAAATAGAGAGAGTACAGAGAAGATTTACTAGAATGTTACCTGGGTTTCAGCACCTAAGTTACAGGGAAAGATTGAACAAGTTAGGTCTTTAATCTTTGAAGCGTAGAAGGTTGAGGGGGGACTTGATTGAGGTATTTAAAATTATGAGGGGGATAAATTGAGTTGACGTGGATAGGCTTTTTCCATTGAGAGTAGGGGAGATTCAAATAAGAGGACATGAGTTGAGAGTTAGTGGGCAAAAGTTTAAGGGTAACATGAGGGGGAATTTCTTTACTCAGAGAGTGGTAGCTGTGTGGAATGAACTTCCAGTAGAAGTGGTAGAGGTAGGTTTGGTATTGTCATTTAAAGTAAAATTGGATAGGTATATGGACAGGAAAGGAATGGAGGGTTATGTGCTGAGTGCAGGTCAGTGGGATTAGGTGAGAGTAAGCGTTCGGCACAGACTAGAAGGGCCGAGATGGCCTGTTCCCGTACTGTAATTGTTATATGGTTATAAGGTTATCGTTAAATTTATAAATGACATTTGAGCTATGCCTAGCCACACAGTCATGGCTGTAGAATGAGTAGAGCAGTGGGCTAAGCACACACTCCTGTGGAGTGCCGGTGTTAATTGTCAGCAAGGTTGAGCTGTTATTTCCAATCTGCACAGATGGTGGTCTTCCGGTTAGGAAGTCGAAGGTCCAGTTGCAGAAGAAGGCACAGAGGCCTAGGTTCCGTAGGTTTTCAATCAGGAGTGATGCTGTTAAATGTTGAGCTATAGTCAATAACAGCATCCTGACATAGGTATTTGCATTCAATGCAACTCAGCAGGTCAGGCAGCATCTATGGAAAATAATAAACAGTCGATGTTTTGGGCTGAAACTCTTCTTCATGACTAAGAAGGAAGGGGGAGGATGCCAGATTAAAAATGTGGGGGGGAGGGGGGGTTGGTGAAAGCGGTTAGCTGGAAAGTGATAGGCAAAGCCAGGTGGGTGGGAAAGGTCAAGGGCTGGAGATGAAAGAGTCTGATAGGAGAGGAGAAAGGAAAAGGAGTAGGGGCCCAACAGGAAGTAATAGACAGGTGAGAAGAAGTAAGAGGTCAGAATGAGGAATAGAGGAGGTGTGGATGGCAGAAAATATCTTTACCGGAAGGAGAAACCAATATTCATGCCATCAAGTTAAATGCTCTCCAGGTGGAATATAGGGCGTTGCTCCTCCACCCTGAGGGTTGCCTCGTCTTGGCACAAGAGGAGGCCATAGATCAACATGTGGGAACAGGAATGGGAATCAGAATTAAAATGCTTAGCGGTTGGGAAGTCCTGCTTGTGGTGGATGGAGCAGAGGTGCTCAACGAAGCAGTCCCCCAGTTTACGACGTATCTCACCAATGTAGAAGAGGCTGCATCTGAGGCACCAGATGCAATAGATTTGCAGGGAAAGTGTTGCCTTACCTGGAAGGGCTGCTTTGGGACCCAGAATGGAGGCCCCAAACAGCCCTTCAGAGTAAGTTCCCCTAGGCTAGAATTCAGAACCTGACAGGAAGGTAGTAAGCTTATAGAGCTATGAGGAAAGCAGTGGTACTAATTGGATAGATCGTTTGAAGAGCGTGAAAGGACACAATGTGGTTAAGACCGTCCTGGATGCATTCTACGTCTCGAGACCTGTGCCACGTCAACTTGTGAAATGAGAAATGCAAATCAACATTCTCCAAGGGAATTGAGGCTAAAGTGCTTTGGAACTATAGAGATCAGCTGTTAGAGAGTAGGTTTTATTCAATATAATTGGCTAATTAGTGATGGACTTCATTCATTTTCTCCATCGTAATTTGGTACACATGTCTTACACATTTGAAGGCTGTTCTCAATTCTTCACTGCAGAGGTCAAATATAAACCTGTCACTAGGAATACAACTACCAATTAAAGTTTAAAAGCAACACAGACAAAAGAGTTTGGAGATAAGTTCTATTTTACTATCTGTTTTCTGTGATCTCATTAATGAAAGACTGTAAGTGGCCACCGATAAATTGAACAGATGTTAAAGTCTCATACTGCAATGATTAGTACATTAGCATCACTTAACGCATGATTTGTATTCTGAATTCACTTCTCAAAGCCCTGTTTATCTGTCTTCACATCATTTAAGACTTGAGTTCTTTAAAAAAAAACTGAATCATTTAATTCAAGCATTATTATACGAATACTCTAAATCAAGTGTTCCCAATCTGGGGTCCACAGAACCCTTAGGCTACGTTCACACTACACTGGATAAATCCATAACCAAAATTTTTTCTCTTTGTTTCTACCCTCATCCACACTAAAACGGCATTTTCGTCCCCCGAAACCGGAGATTTTCAGAAACTCTCTCCAGGGTTAATGGTAGGAATAAAAAAGGTTGGGAATCCATGTTCTAAGTTATTGTGCACTGTTAGAGAAGGTATAATTTGGTGTCAGTTATGGCTCATTACATAGAACATTTACTTCTGGTTCAAAAGATTTAGAGTTCATTGTTCCCTCGAGCACTGAAGGGCTGTGGCATTGAAAGCAGCTCGACTTTCTGGGTTAGACTTAAAAAAAGGTCACTGGGTATATGTAAAATGGAGGTTGATAGTTTCTTGATTAGCCATGCTGTCAAACTGCAGGGAGAAGGCAGAAGAGTGGGTTTCAGAGGGAGGAATAGATCAACCATAATAGAATGGCAGAGCAGAATGAATGGGCCAAATATTCTAATTCTGCTCCTATGTCTTATGGTCTTATGGTGATGTTCAGTGACTTCTGACCTCTGAGCAGAAAGCACATGATCTGCTAACTAACTTCATATTGTGCGAAAAATCCAACGATCATTAGGTCAGACATTTTCATTGGTAGAAATAAGCACTGAAGTGGGTCGGAATGTACAGGTCTTGTCAGCATTGCCCTTACTTGCATAGAACTCCAATTCAAAAGGTTTAGAGTTTATTGCTCCCTCCAACACTGAAGAGGTATACCAGCAGTTCAATTTTTAAAAAGAAGGGCACATTTATATTGACAAATGGGCATAAGACACCCAACCCATGGTACCTATTTGAAGAAATTAAAGAAAGAGATGGGAGTTGTACATGTAGTTGGTTACAAAGCAGAGCAAAGATACCTGGCAGATCTCCTTTGCAGCAGCTTGTAATGCAGCTGTCCCTGGTAGGCATCTCATTTGCAAGCATGGGGCCGTATCAATGATACCTCCTTATGCTAAGAGAGGTTTCATATCCATTCAAACAGGCACCCACGCCTCCCAAATATTTTGGTAGCGGAAGTAGGCATATTGAGCTAGGGTCAGATTGCCCGGAATCCTACCATTACCTATTGTCTCTACAATCCAAACACTTTTAAATCTCAGCCCTGTAGCTCTACACTTTGCACCCCCACTGAACATGGCATTAACGATGTCCAATGTTCAAATTCCTCCATTATGGAGGAACCTTGGTTCTACAGCATATTTCTTTATTCCATTGGGTGAGAATTTCCTGCATGAATAATCCAAAAGTGCAAATATGGCAGGATACTGCTGGTGCTATAGTTTCCCCAGGACATTGCACCCATTTGCTGAGACCCTTCCCCAATCAGTTGCAGGATAAGTACAGGGGCTGCACATCTCCGTTCACAACAGAGAAGACAGATACCTCAGAGCTATGTTGGTTTGTTTCACATTCAGTGGCACACTGAGAAAAACAAAGCACAGGTAGGATCCTGTTGGTGACTACAAGGTTCAATGCGAGTTAAAGAGAACTATTAGTATTGACAATCAGAAAATGAAAAGTGGGAAGGTAGTCAAATCGCACACAAACCATAATAACCCTTATCACAGTGTAGGTGGAGAGCCAAGTGATCCTCTGGCCATTTGCTTCTGTGCAGTTACACTCAGCCAGGTTTATTTTTTATTCACATTCATGTGTCTGATCCTTCCGCTGCTTCAAGTCATCGTATCCTTGAGCTACGGGAAGGGAATTGCCATTTTCAACATATATGTAGGACAAAGGAATGTTATTAAAATAGTTAAAAAGTTACAAAATGCTATTTTGTTCTTCTTGCTTTTAATTTTCATAGTAGCAAACCTGTCAAAAACGGATGAAATTGCAATTATAATTTATTAAAACTTACTATTAAAGAAGATTGTGATTTTGCTATATCTTAGAAAGCCTCTAAGAGTATCCCCTCCTGGATACTCTCTGTAAAAATACAACTTCGTACCATTTTTTAATATCAAATAATTCGACATGAGCAGAGCACAAAAAATAAATGAGGGAAATAAAGGAAAGAACAAAAAAATTCTGGAAAATTACTATAATTCTGTCAGCATCTAGAAGTGAAAAAATAGTTTATTTATTACTTTTTTTTACTATATAAAATAATGTTCTTAGTGCTAACACTTGAATTTGGTCACTAGCTCTAAAAGAACATTAGATAAATATCTGTATGTTAAATATTCTCCTGATATTTGTTGCCAGTGGATCTCATCAGGCCATTGACATCCTAGCATTTATTTATTGGCAGTGATGCAAGAAAAAATTCAACATCTTGTTACTTTAATAAATAAAGTAACAAAATTATATCAAGGGTATTTTCTGTCTCAGAGATTGGTGGAAATTATCTTTTAAATCAGACATAATCATTCACAAAGTCCATTACGAAAATTAACTGAATTTTCAAAGTTGTAGTAATGTTACCACAGCAGTGAAATCAATTCTAACTGTTGATTTGTCAATGGAAAATCAATTAAAGAGTCTTTATTGCAGGGTTGAACTAATTTCTACAATGGATCTTTGCACAGCAGGCTTTAATATTGAAAAATGTTTAATTTTATAGAACTTAAATTGTGTTTCATAAACTTATCCAAGTCTTTGAAGGATACAGCTAGCAGGGTAGATAAAGGAAAACTGATAGATGTAGTGTACTGATGATAGTTTTTTTTTTCTGGTCACCGAATTATAGGAAAGATGTCAGCAAATTAGAGAGAGTACAGAGATGATTTACTAGAATGTTAACTGGGTTTCAGCACCTAAGTTAAAGAGAAAGGTTGAACAAGTTAGGTCTTTATTCTTTGGAGCATAGAAGGTTGAGGGGGGACTTGATAGAGGTATTTAAAATTATGAGGGGGATAGATAGAGTTGACATGAATAGGTTTTTTCCATTGAGAGTCGGGGAGATTCAAACAAGAGGACATGAGTTGAGAGTTAGGGGGCAAAAGTTTAGGGGTAACACGAAGGGGAACTTCTTTACTAAGAGAGTGGTAGCTGTGTGGAATGAGCTTCCAGTAGAAATGGTACAGGCAGGTTCGATATTGTCATTTAAAGCAAAATTGGATAGATATATAGACAGGAAAGGAATGGAGGGTTATGGGCTGAGTGCAGGTCAGTGGAACTAGGTGAGAGTAAGTGTTCGGCACGGACTAGAAGGGCCGAGATGGCCTGTTTCCATGTTGTAATTGTTATATGGTTATAGTTGCAAAAGTCATTTGGTAAGGTGCTATATCAAAATAAGGACTCATGGGGTTGAGAATAATAAGACATAGATTAGAATGAGGCTATTTGGCCCATCAAGCCTGTTGTACCATTCAATCATGGCTGATTCATTATCCCTCTCAACCCCATTCTCCTGTCCCCTCCCCATAGACTTTGATGCTTAACTTTTGATTCTTACCTATCAAAACCTGTGAACCCCTGCTTTAAATATACCTAATATCTTGGCCTCCATAGTCATCTGTGGCAATGAGTTCTGCAGATTCACCATCTTCTGGCTAAAGAAATTCCTCCTCATCTCTGCTCTAAAGGAACATCATTGCATTCTGAAACTGTGCCCTCTGGTCCTAGATGGCCCACTGTCAGAAACCTCTTCTCCACGTCCACTCTGCCTAGGCATTTCAATATTAAATAGGTTTCATTGAGATTCCCTCCTAAACTCCAGTGAGCCCTAGACTTAGGAATTAATAGCAGGAAACAAGGAAGAGGCAGAGATTTAAATCAATACTTTTCAACATTTTTTACATTGGAGTACACGGCAAACATCTCAATGGTTTCTTATGGCCAAATTCAAATACAATAGAAAAACTTGTAACAAGCACTATCACAAGGGGCAAGGTAGTACAAACACTAATGGACTGAAGGCAGCTAAGCCATCCAGCCCCAAAGGTCTGTACCTAAGGGTGTAGGGGAAGTGGCTACAGAGAGAGTGGAGCCATTGGATTAAGTTTTTCAAAAGTTACTGATTTCCAAGAAGGTGCCAGTGGATTGGAAAACAGCAAGTGGCTTAATCTGCACTGTGGCCTAAACTTTCAAAAAGTTGCCATACGAAAGGCTAGTGAACTAGTAAGAGTTAATGGTATTAGGGGAAGTGTGTTGGCTTGGAATAAAGATTGGTTATCACATGGAAGACAGAGTTGGGATAAGTGGACTTCACTGAAGATTCATATCAGTGACTTGGAGGAGTCAGAGGGTAAAGTATCCAATGTGGCCTTGAACATGTGATGATGGAACACTGCGAATGGAAAAGGATAGATTAGGTGAGTGGGTGAAATCTTGGTAAACGGAGTTTGCTGTGGGAAAATGTGAGGTTAATAGACAATAGACAATAGGTGCAGAAGTAGACCATTCGGCCCTTCGAGCCTGCACCGCCATTTTGAGATCATGGCTGATCAATTACTATCAATACCCGGTTCCTGCCTTGTCCCCATATCCCTTGATTCCCCTATCAATAAGATACCTATCTAGCTCCTTCTTGAAAGCATCCAGAGAATTGGCCTCCACTACCTTCCGAGGCAGTGCATTCCAGACCCCCACAACTCTCTGGGAGAAGAAGTTTTTCCTTAAATCTGTCCTAAATGACCTACCCCTTATTCTCAAACCATGCCCTCTGGTACTGGACTCTCCCAGCATCTGGAACATATTTCCTGCCTCTATCTTGTCCAATCCCTTAATAATCTTATATGTTTCAATCAGATCCCCTCTCAATCTCCTTAATTCCAGTGTGTACAAGCCCAGTCTCTCTAACCTCTCTGCGTAAGACAGTCCAGACATCCCAGGAATTAACCTCGTGAATCTACGCTGCACTTCCTCTACAGCCAGGATGTCCTTCCTTAACCCTGGAGACCAAAACTGTACACAATACTCCAGGTGTGGTCTCACCAGGGCCCTGTACAAATGCAAAAGGATTTCCTTGCTCTTGTACTCAATTCCCTTTGTAATAAAGGCCAACATTCCATTAACCTTCTTCACTGCCTGCTGCACTTGCTCATTCACCTTCAGTGACTGATGAACAAGGACTCCTATAACTCTTTGTATTACTCCCTTACCTAACTCTACACTGTTCAGATAATAATCTGCCTTCCTGTTCTTACTCCCAAAGTGGATAACCTCACACTTATTCACATTAAACGCCATCTGCCAAGTATCTGCCCACTCACCCAGCCTATCCAAGTCACCCTGAATTCTCCTAACATCCTCATCACATGTCACACTGCCACCCAGCTTAGTATCATCAGCAAATTTGCTGATGTTATTTTCTATGCCTTCATCCAAATCGTTAACGTAAATGGTAAACAGCTGTGGTCCCAATACCAAGCCCTGTGGCACCCCACTAGTCACCACCTGCCATTCCGAGAAACACCCATTCACCACTACCCTTTGCTTTCTATCTGCCAACCAGTTTTCTATCCATGTCAATGCCTTCCCCCCGATGCCCTGAGCTTTGATTATACCCACCAATCTTCTATGTGGGACCTTATCAAATGCCTTCTGGAAATCGAGGTACACTACATCCACTGGATCTCCCCCGTCTAACTTACTGGTTACATCCTCGAAAAACTCCAACAGATTAGTCAAGCATGATTTGCCCTTGGTAAATCCATGCTGGCTCGGCCCAATCCTATCACTGCTATCTAGATATGCCACTATTTCATCCTTAATAATGGACTCTAGCATCTTTCCCACTACCGATGTCAGGCTGACAGGTCGATAGTTCTCTGTTTTCTCCCTCCCTCCTTTCTTAAAAAGTGGGATAACATTAGCCATTCTCCAATCCTCAGGAACTGATCCTGAATCTAAGGAACATTGGAAAATGATTACCAATGCATCAGCAATTTCCAGGGCCACCTCCTTTAGTACCCTAGGGTGCAGACCATCTGGACCTGGGGATTTGTCAGCCTTCAGTCCCATCAGTCTTCTCATCACCGTTTCCTTCCGAATGTCAATCTGTTTCATTTCCTCTGTTACCCTATGTCCTTGGCTCATCCATACATCTGGGAGATTGCTTGTGTCTTCCTTAGTGAAAACAGATCTAAAGTACTCATTAAATTCTTCTGCCATTTCTCTGTTTCCCATAACAATTTCACCCAATTCATTCTTCAAGGGCCCAACATTGTTCTTAACTATCTCCTTTCTCTTCACATACCTAAAAAAGCTTTTGCTATCTTCCTTTATATTCCTGGCTAGTTTGCGTTCGTACCTCATTTTTTCTCCCCGTATTGTCTTTTTAGTTAAGTTCTGTTGTTCCTTAAAAACTTCCCAATCATCTGTCCTCCCACTCACCTTAGCTCTGTCATATTTCCTTTTTTTTATTAAACTTTTTTTATTGTGTTTTCAAGTAATTACAGAATAAAAGTATATGAAAAAGAAAATGTATATTACCCATCCCCCCTCCCCCCTAACATCCCTATAGAAAAAAAAAGAAGAAAGAAAGAAAGAATGCCTGGATATTGGAAGATCCCCACATGCTCCATGGAGTTCGTAATAACTTTAGTATATATATTTATTTATTTCCCCAAGTAACCAATTATTTCATCTTCGGAGCACCTATATATTTAATCCTATCTTTTGTAAATAAGGGCGCCAAATTTTCAAAAATGTTTCATATTTATCTCTTAAATTATAAGTAATTTTTTCAAGTGGAATACAGCCATAAATTTCTTTCTTCCAACAATCTATACTTAAATATGTATCCGATTTCCTAGTAACTGCAATAGCCTTTTTGGCTACTGCCAATGCAATTTTTATAAATTCTTTCTGATATTTATTCAATTTGGATATCGGTTTTATCCCTTCAATATCACCTAGTAAAAGTAGGTCAAACAATGTTATTGCCGAAATCTAATGAAATAGAAACTTTAATTCAAAAAGGAAAGATTAAAAAATTTATCTCTTGTATGTATAATTTGATTCAAAAACAGGCAATTAAACAAGGAGTCCATAAGTCAAGACAAAAATGGGAAAGTGACTTGAATATTAAAATTGAAGAAAAAAATTGATCAAGACTATGTCTTGAGAGTATGACAAATACAATAAATGTCCGATTAAGATTAGTGCAATACAATTTTTTACATCAATTATATATTACACCACAAAAAATAAATAAATTAAACCCAAATTTATCTGATCAGTGTTTCCGATGTAACCAAGAAATTGGTACTTTTTTACATTCTACTTGGTCTTGTTCTAAAATATTTCCTTTTTTTTAATGCTATGCAGTCTCTGACTTCCTTTGTCAACCACTGAGGCCCCTTTCCCCCCTTTGAATCCTTCCTTCTCTGGGGGATGAACTGATTTTGCACCTTGTGCATTATTCCCAAGAATACCTGCCATTGCTGTTCCACTGTCTTTTCTGCTAGGCTGTCCGTCCAGTCAACTTTGGCCAGCTCCTCCCTCATGGCTCCATAGTTTCCCCTGTTCATCTGCAACACTGACACCTCCAAGCTGCCCTTATCCTTCATATACTTTAGTAAGAGAAAACTAAATGCAGACTCCTATGAAATAAGGAGAAACTTCAAATCAAGGAAGTACAGAGCGATGGAAGTGTTCTTGTAATAAACGACAAAAACATTAGGGGGCAAGTGTTCAGTTGGTTTCTTGTATTCATATTTGGTCAACCTGATAAAGGAAAGATGTAATTAAACTAAAACAAGTGCAAAAAAAGCTTGGAAGAATGCTTCCAGGGCTTGAGGGACAGAGTAATAGAGAGAGATTGGACAGGCTAGGTCTTTTTCTTTAGAAGGTAGAAGATTGAAAGATGATCTTATAAACCATAAAGGGCTTTGCATATCATGATAATAAATGAACCTTTGAATCTTTGGAATTTTTGCTTAGGTAGAGTGAATGCTCTCAATCCTTTTCCAAGGTTCAGGGATCAAGGACTAGAGGGCACAGGCTGAAGGTGAGAGGGGAAATATCTAATAGCTAGCCACCAGTGAGTCCTGCGATCAATACTGACGATCGAAGTCTGAAGGTCAATCAGAAGTACAAAAGTTGAGAGCTGATGGCTGAAGCCCTGTGTCCGCGAGTCTGCAAGTCCACTGGAGAAATCGAAGGCCCATTGTCTGCAAGTATGCAAGTCCATCGGGGTTGAAGTACTGTCTGTGTTTGTGCATGGATTGGTGAGTGGGAAGGGAGGAATGAGACGTGTTTTGCTGTTTGGTGGCTGCATTTGCTTATATTGTTGTCGTAGTTGCTTGTATTGTTCTACAGAACATTGTGGGTGTGCTCTGCTGGCACTGGACTGTGGGACACTTGCAGACACCTTCAAGCACATACTTAGGTTGTGTTGGTTGCCAACACAGACAATGTATTTCACTGTATGTTTCATTGTACATGTAATAAACACAGGAACCTAAATCTGAATCTAAGTGTCACATGGAATAACATCAAAATATCAATTTAATAAAACTGGAGTGCTTCTTTCAATAGTACCGAAGATAAATGGGGGAAATGACCAAAATTCATCCAGGCTGGTTCCATTTCCTATGTTTGGCCTGTAACCTTCTAAACCTTTCCAATCCACATACCTGAGTAAAGTGCTGTTGAGGAATAAAACATTGACACGTGAAAGGAAAGGTTCATATTTGCTTGAAATAGGAATGTTGGTTATGACATTACAGTTTGATGAAGTAGAAAATTTCTCATGTGGATCACAAACACATTGGGTGTTTGATGGTCTTTAATGGTCTTCTTTTTAATGGGTTCTATTGGGCTTATTTGTTTTGCGACTGTCTGTAAGAAGACAAATCTCAAGGTTCTATATAGTATACATATTCTGATAATAACTGTACTTTGAACTCTGGCATAAACTTTTGCACAGACTCTTTCTGTATTGGAAATCTGTTGCTATTCTTTGATTAACAGGAAGATGAAAAGCGACCCCAGAATTATGAATGGTGGTGGGGGGAAAACATAATGAAAAGGCAATTGAAGTCTGTGATTGGAAGCTGCCAGATGGATGTGTGCTTCTTTCAGTAATTTTCTAAGTGCAAGTTGGTGTAAAGTTCTCTTTCTCTGTGAGCAATGCTTGCCTGAGGGATCTCCTCCACTGAGAAATCTTGACCTGTCCAGATTCGGAGAGAAGGAAACTTCAAATGAAGGCTGCTTCAGGCTGCTTCAATTCACTAACTCAACAGGTCAGTGCATGCAATATTTTCTGTCTAAGGCCAGAAAGAACAAATGAATTAATCCATCTCAGCCACAGAAAGGTCTTTAAAAATGGTCACTATGTCATTGAAAGGCCAGCAATGGCTCATTTGTTTTTTAAGTCACCACAGTCCTTGCTTTTGGAGGCAAAGAAATGAAAAGAACCTTCAAACAGCTGCATCACAACCTGGTATAGAAACATCGATGCCCTTGAAAGGAAAATTTTACAAAAGGAAGTGGATTTAGCCCAATAGATCATGGGTAAAATCTTTTCAACCATTGAGCACATCTACAAGAAACACTGTCATAGGAAAGCCGCATCCATCATCAAAGATCTCCACCATGCTTTCCTCTCACTGCTGCCATCAGGTAAAATGTACAAGAGCCTCAGGACTCACACCACCAGGTTCAAGAGCAGTCACTACTCTTCAGCCATCAGTCTCTTGAATAGAAGGGGATAACTACACTCACTTGCCCTGTCATTGAATATCTTTAATAAGGACTTATTAACTCATTATCTTATGTTCTCGCCACTTATTGATATTTCTTTATATTTGCCTTTACACTGTTTGTTGCCTTCTGCCCTCTGGTTGATCTATCATTGATCCTGTTACAGTTACTATTCTATAGACTGGCTGAGTATGCCCACAGGAGAATACATCTCAGAGTTGTATATGGTGACATACTGTATATGTACTTCGATAATAGCATTTAATTTGAACTTTGAAATAATTGTCACATTTAAATATAATTCTGCACTTGCTACTAAAACAGAATGTTCAACAGAGAGCTGCAGGAAAGAAAGCTGTGACTGAAAAGGGCCTTGGCGATTCTCTTTGTCACCTCACCGATTATTCAGTATTCCTCAGGACCTTTTCTGAAAATGTTTTGTTTATGTCAATAATTAATATGTTTAAGGTGTAATGGCATTAACTTTTGGGGAAATGTGTAGGACAGACCTCAATAGTTTCAGTTCATCAACTCAGAATTTACAAACTGGCGGGGAACATCATAAAGGACTCCTCCCATCCTGCGCACGGACTGTTTGACCTGCTTCCGTCTGGTAGGCGCTTCAGATCCCTCCAAACTAAGACTAATAGGCACTGGAGAAGTTTTTTCCCTACTGCGGTCACTTTGCTGAACAGTTAACTGCCGGTTAACTGTCGGCTAACTATTACTTGGATTGCACTACCTGTATGTATAATCTATATTTTCATTTATATTTATCATTATTATTGTTATGAGCAGAGAGACAACATCTGCCGGAAGTAAATTCCTTGTATGTGCATAGGTACTTGGTGATTAAAGTCTGATTCTGATTCTGATTTTAGTTGTAGGAAGTAGTTTCTTCCAGGCAAGATAATAAAAGAATCTTTGTTCCATTCCCTCTTTTCTTTTCCCACTGAGACACATGGTTCTCTGCCCTTGAGTTTTCTTGATAAGCTGTTGTGCTGGAGGAAGTACAATGGGTGCATGTTAGAAGTTACTGAGCTGAAAATGTTGCATGACATCAAGGTCAATGCTGTTATTTGCGAATGGAGGACATGGATTCAAATCAGATGGATTTTGAGAGCGGTGGAGAACCGGTATTAAAATTGTGAAACATTGCTCATCTCAGAGTTGTATATATCCTCCAATTCTTTCAATGCCGACATGCATGAACTCATGCCTTTCAACCCACCAAAATTTATTCATAAATTAAGTACTGAGCTATTGAGGTTCTACTTTATCAAGGTCGCCAAGGTCATCAAGGAGCCAGTACTGATTGATTGATTTAAGAAATTGACAGGCAATGATTGACTTAGACCATAAAAAGTAGGAACAGGAGGAGGAAATTATAGGAAGGATGTGGAAGCTATGGAAAGGGTGCAGAGGAGATTTACCAGGATGTTGCCTGGATTGTCTTATGAGGCAAGGTTAGCAGAGCTGGGACTTTTCTCTTTGGAGCGTAGAAGAATGAGAGGGGACTTGATAGAGGTCTACAAGATTATGAGAGGTATAGACAGGGTGGATAGCCAGTATCTGTTTCCCAGGGTGCAAATTTCAAACACTAGAGGGCATATATACAAAGTTAAGGGAGGGAAGTTTAGGGGAGACATCAGGGGTAAGTTTTTTTACACAGAGGGTTGTGAGTGCCTGGAATGACTTGCCAGGGATGGTGGTGGAGGCTAAAACATTAGGGGTATTTAAGAGCCTCTTGGACAGGCACATGGATGAAAGAAAACTTGAGGGTTACAGGGTAGTGTGGGTTTAATATTTCTTTTTTAAGGAATACAGTATATGGGTGGGCACAACATCGAGGGCCGATGTACTGTGCTGTAGTATTCTAGTGTCTAAAAATTCAGCTTTTCAACATTGCTCTGCCTTCAGTATGATCATGGTTGATCTGACATTCATCAAAACAGTTTTTCCCACCCTTTCCACATAACTCTTGATTCCTTTGTTAACTGGAAGCCTGCCTACCTCATACATAGTGTATCTTACTCCCATAGTTAGAATAGAATAGTACAGCACATTACAGGCCCTTCAGCCCACAATGTTGTGCTGACCCTCAAACCCTGCCTCCTATATAACCCCCCACATTAAATTCCTCCATATACCTGTCTAGTAGTCTCTTAAATTTCACTAGTGTATCTGCCTCCACCACTGACTCAGGCAGTGCATTTCACGCACCAACCACACTCTGAGTGAAAAACCTTCCTCTAATATCCCCCTTGAATTTCCCTCCCCTTACCTTAAAGCCATGTCCTCTTGTACTGAGCAGTGGTGCCCTGGGGAAGAGGCGCTAGCTGTCCACTCTGTCTATTCCTCTTAATATCTTGTACACCTCTATCATGTCTCCTCTCATCCTCCTTCTCTCCAAAGAGTAAAGCCCTAGCTCCCTTAATCTCTGATCATAATGCATACTCTCTAAACCAGTCAGCACCCTGGTAAATCTCCTCTGTACCCTTTCCAATGCTTCCACATCCTTCCTATACTGAGGCGACCAGAACTGGACACAGTACTCCAAGTGTGGCCTAACCAGAGTTTTATAGAGCTGCATCATTACATTGCGTCTCTTAAACTCTGTCCCTCGACTTATGAAAGCTAACACCCCATAAGCTTTCTTAACTCCCCTATCTACCTGTGAGGCAACTTTCAGGGATCTGTGGACATGTACCCCCAGATCCCTCTGCTCCTCCACACTACCAAGTATCCTGCCATTTACTTTGTACTCTGCCTTGGAGTTTGTCCTTCCAAAGTGTACCACCTCACACTTCTCCGGGTTGAACTCCATCTTCCACTTCTCAGCCCACTTCTGCATCCTATCAATGTCTCTCTGCAATCTTTGACAATCCTCTACACTATCTACAACACCACCAACCTTTGTGTCGTCTACAAACTTGCCAACCCATCCTTCTACCCCCACACCCAGGTCGTTAATAAAAATCACAAAAAGTAGAGGTCCCAGAACAGATCCTTGTGGGACACCAACCTTCCAATCTGAATGTACTCCCTCCACCACGACCCTCTGCCTTCTGCAGGCAAGCCAATTCTGAATCGACCTGGCCAAACTTCCCTGGATCCCATGCCTTCTGACTTTCTGAATAAGCCTACCGTGTGGAACCTTGTCAAATGCCTTACTAAAATCCATGTAGATCACATCCACTGCACTACCCTCATCTATATGCCTGGTCACCTCCTCAAATAACACTATCAGGCTTGTTAGGCACGATCTGCCCTTCACAAAGCCATGCTGACTGTCCCTGATCAGACCATGATTCTCTAAATGACTATAGATCCTATCACTAAGAATCTTTTCCAACAGCTTTCCCACCACAGATCATAGTTCTCAGTTACAAGGAGGTCTATGACCTACTTTGACACCTGAGGCAAGCAGGGCAATTTCTTCCATCACTTTCACCACTTCCATCACTGCTGATCTGCAGCTCCATAATTTTCAACATCATTGTGAATGTTCCATCTTGAATTTCAGCAGTCATGGATCAGCCGTTCCAGGAGTCAGCAGGGATGTCACATTTCTTCACACTTGCTTTGAATCATTTCCTTTTTCTATCTGATATTCTTCGAGGACTGTTCGAAAAACGGAGAGCCTCTTTCAAGATTCTGCTGCCAGGCATGGATATGATGCAGCATGCCCAGCAGTGCCCAGAGATAGGTGGTTCGAGTATTACCACCTCTGCCACTTGAATGCATTCATCATATCCAAGTGAAAAAGGTCCATGTGGAACAATATATTTTATTTCATCTTGTTTTAAAGCTTTTAGATAATTTTTCTAATGTGAAAATATTTTGCAAAGAGATCTTACAAGGAAATGCTTAAAGTAATTCAGCAGGAGAGGTGGAGCCTAAGGATACATTTCCTGAGGCCCAATGTCATTCACAGCCTGTGATAATTGAAGGGATTGCCTGTCATCGTGTTCGGCCCTCTACATCAAGGTAGGGTTAGTACAGGTCTGACCCTGAGAATGAAAGGGTTAATGTATGAGGAGCATTTAATGGCTCTGGTCTGAGGTTGGGCAGCAGAAAGGGTACAAAGCAATCAGACCCATTGGCTCAGAATATGCATCTTCTCATTACTACCACCAGGGTGGATGTACAGGGGCCTGAAGACCCACACTGAATGTTTTAGGAGCAGCTTCTTCCGCTCTGCCATCAGATTTCTGAACGGTCCATGAACCCGTTTCTTTATTTTTTATTGTAACTTAGAATAATTTTTCTTTGTTTTGAATTGTACTGCTGCCACATAAACTCAGTGTCTGCTTTATTAGGCACACCTGTACACCTGCTCATTATCACAACTGCCTAATCAGTCAATCACATAACACCAACTCAGTGCAGAAAAGCATGCCTACAAGGTCAAGAGGTTCAGTGGTTGTTTAGCCCAATGATCAAAATGGGAAAGCAATGTGATCAAAGTGACTTTGACTGTGGAATGATTGTTGATGTAGTTCGAGTATCTCAGAAACTGCTGATCTCCAGGGATTTTCATACATAGCAGTCTGGTGCGAAAAGCAAAACCCATCCAGTGAGCAGCAGTTCTGTGGGTGAAAGTGCCTTGTTAATTAAAGAGGTCAGAGGAGAATGGCCAAACTCTTGTCAAGATGACAAGAAGGTGACAGTAACTCAAAAAATCACAGGTTATAACAGTGGTGTGCAGAGAGCATCTCAGAATGCACAACACGTTGAAGCTGGAAGTGGATGGACTACAGCATCAGAAGACCACACTGGGTTCCACTGCTGTGCCTAATAAAGTGGCTACTGAGGACATGTCTACGATAATAAACCTGATTCTGATTTTGATTTTTATTCAGATTCGGAAACTGATTCTGAGTAAGCTCAGAACCTCAAACTGGAACATCCTAGGGATACAAGGAGGTGGATAAGGTGTTCTGGTAGCTATTGGGTAGAGGGTCTGTAATACAATCCCATCAGAGTGATTGCCCCCTTCCTAGTTTTGAGTTCTACCCATAGTGGATGCGCCTTCCATTATGCCCCCTGAGTGAAACTGGGATATTGTCTCTGATTAGTGGTGCAACTACACACTCTCCCCTTTACTGCCCTCAAATCTTTTCTAAAACATTCCTGTCCTTCTTTTTACCATGTCTCAGTAATGGCCACAACATTGTAGTTCCATCTGTAGATCCATGCTCTAAGTTAATCACATAATATTAACCCATAATATAACTAGCCCATAATATTCTTAGCATTAAAATAGACACACTTCAAACTATCCACCTCATCATATCTATTACTTTGCTCTTGCCAGTTTTTAGTGGGCCTGACATCTACCTTCCTCATTATCCCTCTTCTTTTTGACCTGGTGCTCTGGTTCCCATTCCCTGCCCTGTTTAAACACTCCCGAGTAACACTAGTGAACCTCCCAGCCAGGATGTTTGTTCCCCTCCAGTTTAGGTGCAACTCTCTCTTGTACAGGTCACCCCTGCCCCAGAAGAGGGTCCAATCATCCAAGAACCTGAACCCATGGCTGCTGCACCAGTACCTCATCCACTCATTCATCTATACTATCATCCTATTCCTACCCTAATTAGCACATAGCACCGGGAGTAATCCTGAGGTTTCTACCTTGGTGGTCCTGCTCTTCTAGCTCTTTTCTATACTCTCTGTGCAGGACCTCTTCCTCCTTCCTCCCTATGCCATTGGTGCCAATGTGCACCATGACCTCTGGCCGCTTACACTCCCTCCTGAGAATATTCTGCAGCTGCTCCAAGATGTCCTGGACCCTAGCACCTGGGCAACAACACCACTATCCTGGTGTCTCTTTCTCTATGTCGCTCTATGTATCAAGTCTCCCACCACTGGATCAACTGGATCAAGACTGGATCAACTGGGCTTATGGGCTTGAGAGGGATAGATAGAGTTGACGTGAATAGGCTGTTTCCATTGAGAGTAGGGGAGATTCAAATGAGAGGACATGATTTGAGAGTTAGGGGGCAAAAGTTTAAGGGAAACATGAGGGGGTATTTCTTTACTCAGAGAGTGATAGCTGTGTGGAATGAGCTTCCTGTAGAAGTAGTAGAGGCCAGTTCAGTTGTGTCATTTAAGGTAAAATTGGATAGGTATATGGACAGGAAAGGAGTGGAGGGTTATGGGCTGAGTGCGGGTAGGTGGGACTAGGTGAGATTAAGAGTTCGGCACGGACTTGGAGGGCCGAGATGGCCTGTTTCTGTGCTGTGATTGTTATATGGTTATACTCGCTGGAATTTAGAAGATTGAGGGGGGACCTTATTGAAACGTATAAAATTCTAAAGGGATTGGACAGGCCAGATGCAGGAAGATTGTTCCCAATGTTGGGGAAGTCCAGAATGAGGGGTCACAGTTTAAGGATAAAGGAGAAACCTTTTAGGACTGAGATGAGGAGAAACTTCTTCACACAGAGAGTGGTGAATCTGTGGAATTCTCTGCCACAGGAAACAGTTGAGGCCAGTTCTTTGGCTATATTTAAGAGGGAGTTAGATATGGCCCTTGTGGCTAAGGGGATCAGGGGTTATGGAGAGAAGGCAGGTAGAGGGTTCTGAGTTGGATGATCAGCCATGATCATACTGAATGGTGGGGCAGGCTCAAAGGGCCAAATGGCCTACTCCTGCACCTATTTTCTATGTTTTTATGTTTCACTACCGCTCTGCCTGACTTTACCCTTCCCTGCTGAGCCTTAGAACTGGCAACAGAGCCATAGGCTGCTGTTGTGCCCTGATAGGCCATTTTCTCCCCCCTCAGCCCAGCGGTATCCAAAGGTTACCAAGATGTTGACTGGACTGGTATTCAATAACTATAGGAGAGCTTGGGCAAACTTCGATTGATTTGCTTTTTTGGGACTGTCACAAGCTGAGGGAAAACCAAAAAGATGTATGTAAAGATATAAGGAGTAAAGAACACCATTACCCTCTAAAAGTCTTTTCCTCAGGTTGGGATGGTCAAATATTAGAGGGCATAGCTTTAAGGTGAGAGGGGGAAGTTTAAAGGAGGTTTGTGAGGAATGTTTTGGTTTTCAAAATGAGTGATAGGTACCTGGAATGTGCTTCTAGGAGAAGCAGTGGAAGCAGATATGATAGCAATATTTATGAGACATTTAGACAAACATAAAGATAAGAAATAGAGAGATACATGTATGGTCAGATGAGATTAGTTTAGATCATCATCATGCTCGGCACAGACATGATTGGTTGAAGGGTCTGTTCCTGCACTGCATTATCCTTGTCAGTTTTTTGGGCCATTATCTCAGAAAGAAAAAAATATGGACACACTTTTTTTAAATTCCCCAGATGCTCAAAGTCACACTCCATTAGGATGCAGAGTGTGTGGGCTTCAGAGAGGGAAATTGTGTGACTGCCTATGCTTCTGTTTAGCGCACTCACTCAAACACGACTTCTGTTTGTTTTTTTAAATTTCAATGTTACCTTCAACAAAAAAGGAGCAACGGTGATGAGTTGAGTTTTATGTTCAGCCTTTCCCTCTGCCTTTTAAGAAAGGATGGGTGTTCCAGCAGGAAATATTAACACTGACAATACACTTTCATCCAGTGATTGTGAAGCAAGTGCAGCTGCATTTGAAAGTCACGGGCAGCATTGAGAAGGAAACGGCTGGGCTGGGCAGGAGTGACAGGAGCCAGTTCAATTACTCGATGCAGTTGGGCACAGTTGCGCATAAATTAAAATTGTAAAAATGAAAATGTTGCAAAGGTCAGTGTTCAAGAATGTTCATGTTTGCTTTCACTAGAAACCTCTTAAAGACGTTACACGAAGAAAATGAGGTCATGGAAAACAACAGTACTGAATAGCTACTGTAGGTAATCATCTATTATGCATTATATATGTTTAATACTGAACCATTCAGAAAAAATGTTGGTCTTCCAGTATCCACTGGAGCAGAACAACCCACAACATTTCTTTTAAAAGTTTGCTTAAATCAAGCAACACTTTGTTTGCGTCCCTGGGGACAGAAAATGGATTAACCTTCCATCAGAACTAAAGTGAAAAATCTTTCATGTTTAAGGGTAGGAGGTGCGGAAAGAACAGAAGGAGTGCCTGTAATCAGCTGAAGTCCAAGGTTATAAAGAGAGGCAATGCTTTCAACCCGACTGGTCAAAGGCTGAATGAGAACAGCTATGGAGAAGGGAAAAAAGAAAGCAAAGTCAACAACACCGTGAACACAGATTGCAATATACTAGATTGAAAGAAATACGTGTGTATCACTGCATCTCCTGGAAAGAACATTTGGGAAACAGCATTATGAAGGACCCCATGCACCCCTCATACAATCTCTTCTCCCTCCTGCCGTCTGGGAAAAGGCTCTGAAGCATTAGGGCTCTCATGACCAGATTATGCAACCGTTTCTTCCCCGAAGCTATCAGACTCCTCAATACCCAGAGCCTGGACTGACACCTTACTGCCCTATTGTTCTGTTTATTATTTATTGTAATACCTGCACTGTTTTTGTGCACTTTATGTAATCCTGTATAGGTCTGTAGTCTAGTGTAGCTTTCTCTGTGTTGTTTTTTTTTTGCGTAGTTCAGTCTAGTTTTTGTACTGTGTCATGTAACGCCATGGTCCTGGAAAACGTTGTCTCATTTTTACTATGTACTGTACCAACAGTTATGGTCGAAATAACAATAAAAGTGACTTGACTTGACTCAGGATGGCGGGAAGGGAAGAGGTATCTCCTGCAGTTCAGTCAGAAAGTGTCCTGAGAAAATGAATGACTGGTGGAGATGGAAGAGATGAAGCAGGAAGTCACAAAGAGAAGAGCATGGGCAGAAGTGTGGGAAGTTCAGAGCACTCAATAGATAGATAGATAGATAGATAGATACTTTATTCATCCCCATGGGGAAATTCAACTTTTTTCCAATGTCCCATACACTTGTTGTAGCAAAACTAATTACATTCAATACTTAACTCAGTAAAAAATATGATATGCATCTAAATCACTATCTCATAAAGCATTAATAATAGCTTTTAAAAAGTTCTTAAGTCCTGGCGGTAGAATTGTAAAGCCTAATGGCATAGGGGAGTATTGACCTCTTCATCCTGTCTGAGGAGCATTGTATCGATAGTAACCTGTCGCTGAAACTGCTTCTCTGTCTCTGGATGGTGCTATGTAGAGGATGTTCAGAGTTATCCATAATTGACCGTAGCCTACTCAGCGCCCTTCGCTCAGCTACCAATGTTAAACTCTCCAGTACTTTGCCCACGACAGAGCCCGCCTTCCTTACCAGCTTATTAAGACGTGAGGCGTCCCTCTTCTTAATGCTTCCTCCCCAACACGCCACCACAAAGAAGAGGGCACTCTCCACAACTGACCTATAGAACATCTTCAGCATCTCACTACAGACATTGAATGACGCCAACCTTCTTAGGAAGTACAGTCGACTCTGTGCCTTCCTGCACAAGGCATCTGTGTTGGCAGTCCAGTCTAGCTTCTCGTCTAACTGTACTCCCAGGTACTTGTAGGTCTTAACCTGCTGCACACATTCTCCATTAATGATCACTGGCTCCATATGAGGCCTAGATCTCCTAAAGTCCACCACCATCTCCTTGGTCTTGGTGATATTGAGACGCAGGTAGTTTGAGTTGCACCATATCACAAAGTCCTGTATCAGTTTCCTATACTCCTCCTCCTGTCCATTCCTGACACACCCCACTATGGCCGTGTCATCAGCGAACTTCTGCACATGGCAGGGTGGGCTAATTCTGCTCCAGTGTCTTTATGGCCTACGGAAATGTAAGAGATGAGCTTGGGAACCCAGTCAACTCTAATGTAATGAATGGAAAACAATGGTTAAGGGAAAGAAAAAGACAGACTAAACGGTGTTGGCGTGAAAGGTGTTGTCATTAGAGAAGATATGAGAGCAAATCTGGCAGAATAGAATGGCACAGTAACTTAAAGTTAGCACAATTCCGCACAGCATTAGTTGTAAGGTTGGGATCCAATCCCTGTCACTGTCTGTAAGGAGCTTGTATGCTCTCTCCATCACCACTTGTGTGTCCTCCAGATGCTCCCATTGCCTCTCACATTCCCAAAATGTATGGTTAGGGTTAGTGGGTTGTGGGCATGCTATGTTGGCGACACATGTGTGCTACCCAGCACAATGATTTGATTTGACACAAAATGGCACATTTCATTGTATGTTTCGATGTACGTGTGTCAAATAAAGCTCATCTTTTTTGAAAGAATAAAATGGAGATCTTCCTGCAGTCTGAGTGAAAGGAACGGCTACAGTCCTGAGAGTTTTTAGTAAAGAAAATTACTTGTTAATTTTCCCCTATGATGGAGACAGAGAAGGGCAGAGAGGGGGAGTCAGAGATGGACCATGTGAAAATGAGAGTCCCTCTGGTACTGTAATCTTGCTCTGAGGTCTTCAGTTTTATTTTCCGGAGACTGGACCTTAGCAAGCAGGATGGTAAGGAGTTGGAGCCTCACGGCCCTGTTTCAATCTTACTTGCAGCCCAGCACACGTACCTCTTTCTTACAGGAAACTGCACTCATGGCCTAAGCCTGCAGTCCAGAGTCTGCCAATTTTGAGATCGGTAGATTTTTTAAACATCTTAAAACAATGTTGCTTACTGAAGTATCCATCTCTGGCAAGGCCGGAATTTGATGTCCTTTCCTAATTTCCCTTGAGAAACTCATTATGAGCTAACATCTTGAACTGCTGCAACCCCTTCTGGTGGGTGCATGACATCTTGGCATGGTGACTGCTCTGCGTGTGTCCACAATAAACTGCAGAGTCGTAGACGTAGATCAGCACATCACAGAAAACAGCCTCCTCTCCATGGACTTTGTCTACACTTCTTGTTGCCTCAGTAACACAGCCAGCATAATCAAAGACACTACCCACGCCAAACATTCTCTCTTCTCCCGTCTCCTATCGGGCAGAAGATACAAAAGCCTGTAAGCACATAATCATCAGGCTCAATTCCAGAGTTATCAGAATCTTGAATAGACCTCTTGCACGATAAGATGGACTCTTGGCCTAATAATCTACCTAGCTATGATGTTGAACTTTACCATTTACCTGCACTTTTACAGTTTATTCTGCATTGTTATCAATTTACCTTATTCTAGCTCAATGCACTTTGTAATGATTTAGAAATATAGAAACATAGAAAACATAGAAAGCCTACAGCACAATACAGGACCTTCGCCCCACAAAGTTGTGCCAAACATCTCCCTACCTTAGAAATTACTAGGCTTACCTATAGCCCTCTATTTTTCTAAACTCCAAGTACCTATCCAAAAGTCCCCTAAAAGACCCTATCATATCTGCCACCACCACCTTTACTGGCAGCCCATTCCACGCACTCTGAGTAAAAAACTTACCCCTGATATCTCCTCTGTACCTACTCCACAGCACCTTAAACCTGTATCCTCTTCTGGCAACCATTTCAGCCCTGGGAAAAAGCTTCTGACTATCCACACGATCAATGCCTCTCATCATCTTATACACCTCTATCAGGTCACCTCTCATCCTCCGTCGCTCCAAGGAGAAAAGGCCGAGTTCACTCAACCTATTCTCATAAGGCATGCTCCCCAATCCAGGCAACATCCTTGTAAATCTCCTCTGCACCCTTTCTATGGCTTCCACATCC